>NW_010180798.1:4662-11099 GCF_000695765.1 Mesitornis unicolor
TTCCTTTTTTTCTAGCTAGTGAGTCTTTTCGCTGAGGTTTCTGGAGGCAGCTTCTTTGAGGTTAAGTTGTCCCACCTGCCCTTCTCATCTTAAAACAGAGGCTGTCAGTGGACGCTGGAGATAATAGTAACCAACAACTTGCCAGCAGAGGTGCTGGAGAGCGTGAAATACTATCTTTAGGAGAACAGTGGAAGCAAGACTATTGGAGTTGGATGTCAAAGCTGAAAATGCTCAGAGAGGTGGTTTTTGCAACTTATGTGAAAATGTAGTATGTGATATACCAGGTAACTATGTAACTACCCAGGTAACTATGTAACTACCCTGTCATTTGAAGGGTTACCAGGCCCAGAACACTTGAACATGCAGATTACATCCCGAGTACCTTCTAGAAGTCAGGACCAGGCTTTTTTTTTCCCTTTTTTTTTTTCCCCTGTTTTTTTGTTCTATCTCTGGGGGTTTTTTCCATCCTTGTGTACTCTTCCTGGGGACTACATTATTTATTACTGTCTCCTGCAGGTAGCTGGAAATTTCCACTTTGCACCAGGAAAAAGTTTCCAGCAATCTCATGTACATGGTAAAGTATTTTCTTTTCCTGTTTATCGTGGCCTTTAGTTTCAAAGTGTATCTGATGGTTTTCTTTGAATATCTTTGCACTGTTGTCCGTAGTGACAACAACGCTGCTTCAGTGGGGAAGATAAAGTTTTGCTACAGAGGTTTAGAACTATCATGAACAAAGAAAAGTGGTTTCTGGAGGTGCTGCCACATGGATGTGAAAGAACTTGGAGCAGAATGAGAGACTACCCAGAAACAGTCTCACCTGTTCCATAAAACTTTGCTGCTCTTCTGTAAAACAACCCCAGGTAAGGTCTTCAGTCCAGGAACATATCCAGGGATATTATAGAAAGTACCTCAGGAGAATTTTAAAACAATTTGAAACTTTCAGAGTAAAATTTAAGTTGTAAAGGACTTCCTCAAGTGCGTGTATGTATGTCTGTGGCCAGAATAGTAGTGGTAGCTTTTAGAATCATAGAATGGTTTGGGTTGGAAGGGATCTTTAGAGGTGATCTAGTCCAAACCCCCTGCAGTAAGCAGGGACATGTTCAACTGGATCTGGTTGCTCAGAGACCCATCTAACCTGTCCTTGAATGTTTCTAGGGATGGAACATCTACTGTGTCTCTAGGCAACCTGTTCCAGTGTTTCACCACACTCATTCATTGTAAAAAAAATTTCTTCTTTATATATAATCTAAATCTCTCCTCTTTTAGTTTAAAACCATTACCCCTTGTCCTATTGCTACAGGCTTTATTAAAAAGTCTTTCTTATAAGACTCCTTTAATAAAATCTCCCCAGAGACTTCTCCAGGCTGAACAACCCCAGGTCTCTCAGCCTTTCTTCATAGGAAAGGTGCTCTAGCCCTCTGATTGTTTTTGTGGCCCTCTTCTGGACCCGCTTCAACAGCTCCATGTCCTTCTTATGTTAAGGACACTGGAGTTGGACACTGTACTCCAGGTGGGGTCTCATGAGAGTGGAGTAGAGGGGCAGACTCACTTTCCTCGCCCTGCTGGCCATGCCTTTTTTGGTGCAGCCCAGGATGCGGTTGGCTGCCTGGGCTGCGAGTGCACATTGCCAGCTCATATCCAGCTTTTCATCCACCAGTACCCCCAAGTCCTTTTCCACAGGACTACTCTCAACCTCTTCATCCCCCAGCCTGTATTGATACCAGGGGTTGCCCTGACCCAGGTTTGCACTTGGCTGTGTTGAACTTCATGAGGTTCACACAGTGCCACTTCTCATAATTTATCCAGGTCCCTCTGGATGGCATCCCGTACCTCAGGCGTGTCAGCTGCACTGCTCAGCTTGGTGTAATCTGCAAACTTGCTGAGGATTCACTAGATCTGACTGTCAGTGTTGTTGATGAAGATATTAAACAGTACTGTTGCCAGTACAGACCCTTGAGGGACACCACTTGTCACTAAACTCCATCTGGACATTGAGCTGTAGACCACTACTCTCTCTGGATGTGATCATCCAACCAATTCCTTATTCACTGAATTGTCTACACATTAAATCCATTTCTCTCCTATTTAGAGAGAAGGATGGTGTGGGAGACCATGTCAAAGGCCTTACAGAAATCCTGATAGATGACATCAATGGCTCTTCCCTTGTGTACTGATGTAGTAATTCCATTGTAGAAGGCCACTAGGTAGCTCAGGCAAGACTTGCCCCTGGTGAAGCCATGTTGGCTGTCTCTAGTCACCTCCCTGTCCTCTATGTGCCTTATCATAGCTTACAGGAGGATCTGTTCCATGATGTTCCCAGGCACAGCAGTAAAGCAACTACATCAGCCAGTTCCTTCAGGACTCTGGGATGCATCTCACCGGGTTCCATAGACATATATGTTCAGGTTCCTCATGTGGTCTTAAACCTGATCTCTTACAGTGGGAGGGACTTTACTCCCCGAGCCCCTGCCTTATATCTTTAACAGGAACTTGATCAAAACTATTTGTGGTTTAATGGAATGTCTGCAGTTCCCTTGATCAAGTTTTTGAAGCATGAAATTTGTAGTAAACATTTCACAAAGAGCTTTTCTTTCAGCCTGATTTTTTCCCCTTCCTGTCATTCACTCTAGTTTAACCTGTACCACTGAGGCAAAGGTGAGGGGAGAATCCGAATGTGCTTTGTGGTATATATAGATATAGATAGATCTATATCTATATATATGTATCTGGTATATTTGGAGAAAAACAAGCAAGCTTTTGAGTGCAGTTTCTAAAGATGAAGAAACTCATCTGTGCCAAAAAAGAAGAGCATGTTTTTTCGCCACAGCATTAATTTTTGTTAATAACAAAATATTTCGCTTCTCCTGCAGAACTTGCTTTGTGTGCTTAACTAGCATAACAGTGACCTTACTACAACCAGGATTTACATTTTCAGAGCTTGTATCTACGTTAAGGATAAGCATCTGCACTGCATCTCTTCTTTGTACTAGTGCCATGGTTTAGGGCTGGGCTGGCCACTATATCCTGGCCAGATGCTCTCTATTAATTCCTCTCCCCTCCCCAGAAGGGAAGAGAAAAGAGAATATGAGTTGGAAAATAAAACTAATAGGTTTAATGAAACAATAATACTATGAGATAATAATGTAAATAGGTAAATAATGAAATATATACAGATATGTACCAATATATATACAAAACCAATGTAAAATCCTCCTCCCACCCTCCCCCAATGATGAATATGTCACCAGAGGCTCTGCGGAGCTGGGCACTGGAAAAGTCCCAGACCAAACTCAGCAGCAGTGGGAGCTGATGCAGGACACACGGATCAGGATCAGTGGCAGATGAACCAGCAGGGTCTGCTCAGACCTCGGCCTCTGCAAGATCGAGACGGACAGAAGGGTTCGAGATGGAAGTGCTCCAAGATGGAAGGGTCGAGACCCTCGTGATCCCTTGGCTTTTATACTGAGTATGACGTGGTGGGATGGAATACCTCGTTGGTCAGTTTTGGGTCCGCTTCCCTCCCCCTGTAGGCGCAGACACGGCACCCATGGTGAGACAACTGACCTTGAGCTTATCTTCTAGCAGCACTGTCTGAGAAAACAATGCCTTTAGTTTCAGCAAGTTCGGCCACTTAGAAGAGACTGAGCTGAAAAGTTAAATCACTAAATAGAAAATGAGTTCTGTTTAGCTCGAACCAGGACAACTAGACACGAGTGCGAGCTGGCTGTCCTGAATGCAGGGACTTCAGGTACGTAGAGGAGGGGGTGTCGTTGGGATCTCTCTGTAACTGCCTGTACCCCAGAAGTCTTGCACAACTGAATTGAAAAATGAAGGGCTTACACAGGGGGAAATACCGGTAAAAATCAGAAAGGACTGTGTAGTTACTGCAGGCCTTTTGGAGGCAGAGTTAGGAATACTGGTGTTTTGAGGACAGTGCAAAGGAGTGTACTTTCTGAGTCTATTACTGTCTGTGGAGATGTTTTTCTAGGCTTGTGTGTAACCTCTGTTCTCCTGCTCATGTTGGTTCCATATTTATACACCATTCTGCACAGCCTTCAATACAACTTTACATTCTTTTTCATTTCTCATAATCCCCAGGGTCTGAAGGCAGTGAAATTTGAAAATTGAGGGAGGGTGTTTTGATTACTTTAGATAACTGAAGAGAAAGGTACGGCTCTGCTGGGTTAATGCAATTCTTATCCAGCCATATATCCAGCATTTCTGGTGTAGCTAACTGTAAGACTTAAGAATTGATAAAGTTTGACCCCTATTGTATCTATAAAAGACAGACTTCTACTGTGCTTTCCCTCTTGGCTGACTCATGAGTAAAGAGATGCTGTGTTCTTCACAGCTGACCATTGGAGGCTGAGCACTTCTTTCTTGGAGGTACTTCTGCAGCACAGACTTTGTTCATATTTTATCTTAGTTTCCATCATTACTAGAAGTTTTATTGTGTGTTACTATTAATTTCTCATCTCAGGTCATTGAAGTTGTTCTCTCTAGGAGAATCCACACTGTTGATCTTATGTCTTTGTGCCATCTGTGATGGTTAATTACCTTTTAGCTAGTGCATAAATAAACTGCTTGTGCTTTTTGGACAGGTGCTCTGTCTGTACTTTGCATGCTGTGTTCCTGGAGAATCTGAGCTGAAACTTTAGAAATTTGCTTCTGAAGCAAGCAGTGACACTGATTCTCATTCTGTTATTGGAAGCATTGAAGAGTGTTTGCTTTAAGCATGCACTGAGGTGCTCCATCTTCAGTGTCAGAGAAGACTCACAACTCCTTAATGTCATACCAGCTGCAAATGGTCTTGCCTTGTTTTTCAGCTTGTCTGTGGTCCAGTTGCACTGAGAAATCCCAGGTTGTTTTGAGGAGGACTGAAGCACTTCCTAGCTGAGCACTGAAACTAGTAGTCCTGGTTCTCCTGCATCAAGGGAAAACCAGAATAAAAAAAAAAAAAAGATATTCACAATCTTCTGTTCCAAGTGGCACAGCCTCAAGGCCTGCTTATTCATTTGGTACTTGCTGAGATTTGTCTTGCTCCACTGCTGTCTGCTCTGCAGGCTTTGAATCCTAAACTGAGATTTTTATGTTCAGCTTATGCAGGGTTTGGCAACGTTACCTCTGTAAGGAGAGCCTCCAGCACCAGCTGTGCCTGTGTTTCATTTTGGATATCATAGCTGTTTTGTTTGCAGCAGTTCACACCTTCTCTCTTTCCTTTCTGTCTTGGAGAAAAGAGGAATGATTGAATAATCTAGCTTTTTAACCTTCTGAGGTTTGTGGTTCAGGTGCTGCTGCTATTTCTGTCCATGCCTGTATAGTAACAGCCAGCTCCTGCTTAAGCTGTGGTGGTTGGCAGCAAGTTTCCAGCATGCGGGAGAGTCTTTAGTGGTAGGTGATCATCATATTGCTTCCTTCTTCCTTGCCATATTTCTTGTAGTCAAGGGGAAGCTGAGGTGGCTTCCTTAGATTATCTTTGAACCATTCTGTTGCTGAGTTTCCGTTGTTGCTACTTTTTAGGCAAGACATTGCCCATCGTGCTTTATTGACAGTCAGAGAGCTTTTCAGGATTCCTTGAAATGTATCATTAGATTCCTTCAGTTCCCTGGAAAAGAGGCTGATGCTGATGATAACATTCAGGACGTTCTGTCGTAAAGGTGCACTCCTAATGACTGCAATGATTTCTGTGGGTGGAGCAGTTCTGTGTGTGGTCCGAATTTTGTGGGTTTTGTACACCCTACGTGGTCAACTGGAGGAACAAAGTTATCTTTGAAGGGACTATTTTTGTGATTGCCAGTTGTTTTCTTCCTCATTTGTGCTGATGATTGTGGAAGGAAAAAAAACCAAGTAAGCTACTCTTTGAGATGATGGTTTTGGAAAATGTGCTGCCCAACCAGAGTCACTGAACTTTGCCTGGAAATGTGCAATGCTTTGTTAGCTCTCTAAGAGTGCAAGTTCACTGGTCAGTTGTATATCTTCATATTTTCCTGCCTATGTACTTAAGGAAGAGTTTACTCCCTTCTCTACTAAAGATTTATTAGACAGCCAGAACCTATTTGAAGGCATCCTTGGATGCTGGATGACCGCTAATACCCTCTTTTACTTTACATACTTTTTAGTGTTTTGAATGCTGAATTGCAAAAGGACAGTCTTTGACTGAAGACTGGCTGTCATTTTTTAGGTCCCTAGGGATCTTCTTCCTTGGCACAGTGATCATGAAATGATAGAGTTTTCAGTCCTTGGAGAAGCAAGGAGGGGGGCTGGCAGAACTGCCACTGTGGACTTCTGACGGGCAGACTTTGGCCTGTTGAGGGACTTGGTTGGCAGAGTTCCTTGGGAGGCAGTCCTGAAAGGAAAAGGAGTCCAGGAAGGCTGGACACTCTTCAAGAAGGAACCCTTAAATCCACAGGAACAGACCGTCCCCGTGTGTCGGAAAA
>NW_010180799.1:0-7283 GCF_000695765.1 Mesitornis unicolor
ATGATCTTTTGAGGTCCCCTCCAACTCCTAAAATTCTTTGATTCTGTGATCACTGAGACTTTTGGCTCCTTTGGGTAAATCAGTCCTATGAACCAGCTATAGTGGGAGGCTTCACCCCTCTTTTCTTCTTTTTTCTCCCTCTCTCTCACACTGTCTTTTGGCTCTCCCATCCTTCCATTTAGACTATTGCAGCTGCTTTTCTTATTTAGTATACTCACAGCACACTGCTGTGAGCTCCTCTCATGTTAGAAAGGCAGCTAAATCCGCAGTCCTACGCATGTTGGTATTCGACAGACTTTGCAGTGGCTGAGGAGACCAGGTGCTGTGCCTGTCTTTAGCTGTAAGATTTGCAGCGTGACCCAGAAACAGAAACTACATTTTCAGTCCCTGCTATTCATTTTGCCACCCTCCCCCTCCTTCTGTGTGTATGTTGCTTTGTCTTCAACAAAAGCAACCTCAATAGCTCAAATCCCTAGTACCTGACTTCTTCAGTCTTCCTCCAATAGTTATCAAGCCCAGTACCCTCTAAAAGACTGTCAGGCAAGATTTTCTGAAAGCAAAGCAAAAAAGAAAAACAGCCTCTCTAGAAACACTCAGAGCTAAGAAGAAAGGGAATAAAATTGGCTGTTAACATGAATTTTTTTCTTAATGTTTTGCAAGTCTGAGTGAATTCCACCACCTCACAACTTTTTATATCTTTAAATAAAAACAACATTTAATCTTATTTGGTATGAGCATAAGCAGACTGAAGCCTGTATGTATGCAATACTGAATGCTGTTTCACATTTTGTAGTGACAAGGGCAAATGAACACTTTTAATTATTTTTCAAATGAGTTTATTAGCATGGTATTACCAATAGACTCTAGTGAACAGAGCAGGCAAACATTTCAGTGCAGGTTGTTTACACATACATGTAGATCTAGCACCCTCCTCTGTTGGAGGTAGTAGCTAATCTTTAAAGACTTCAGTGTTTCATAAGAAAAATATGTGTCACTGGACCTGACCCATACTTATACAGTACTACAAAGTAAAGCTGCCATAGCCAACTTTGTTTACTCAGCATCACATGGAACTCCACCTGGAGGAGGTTTAGAGCTCTTCAAACAATTGGAGAATCCGTAAGGACTAAGACATCCTTCCCCAGACAGCATGGTGACAGTGGAAAAAAAATAAAAATATTTTCTACCTTCCCCATTTCTCTGATGAAAGGATTTGTCCCACTCAATTTTCTTTCTATCCTGTTTGATAGCTGAAACTGTCAGTGACAAATGTTATTTGGAGAGTATGGTCTCTAAAATAACTCACAGCTTATGATTATTAGATATAAAATGTCAAATCCATGGTTTAATATACCTATGTATTGCTAGCTTCCTGCCATCTGCAAGGTCAGAAGATGACCAAACTTACAACCACCAGGTTATGTTGGACAGTAATCTGAACGCACTGGCCGTTGAGATGTATTTCTCAAGATACGGGCAATGTTCCCCCTGGGCATAGTTCAGTCAGTCTTCATGCTGCCAGGGGAGCTTAGGATCACAAAAGGATTAGGGACAGTAAATGTATAAATTAGGCTTTATGTAAGGCTTTTATAAGGCAAAGTACCCTGAATTTCAAATGCAAGGGCCTTTATGACCATAAAGCAGTTCTACCAAGAATGGCTGATATAGAGCGATCATCTTTCTTGAAAAGAGGTAAAAATGAAATAATGTAAAATAAAAGCAATATTAAGACAGATGCATATTGGGGCAGTGGGTGGGGTGGGTGTCACAGAAGCCCTCGGTGTAACATACAGTTTTCTTCCATTTCTTTTGCCTTCAGAGTAAAAAAATAACATAAATTTAAATGCGGTGTTAAAAACTGCTCTTATTTGATCAGCTTTAAAGTAGAGAAACACAACCTGTTTTTTCTTTTGTAGTTTTAAATCATTACAATTTCTACAAGGGACATTGACATTAACTTTAGGTTTTAGCACAAAGAAAATTAGCATTCAAAAATTGTGCCACCTGTCCGATGCTGTTTACGTTAGGAAGAAAAACATTTATATTTTTCCTTCCAAAAATATTAAGAAGCTTAGAGCACTATGACTGAATGATAGATAAATAGATTATTACTTAAAACAACTGAAGTTTGTGCAAAAAAAACCAAAACAAAACATGAATCCCTCAATAGATAACACCTTTCATATAAGGAAATAATGTACATCTTTCTGCAAATATTCTGTCTTTCAACAATGCTTACAATCTCCTGATAATTCATCTTTTTTTAAGTTATGTGTTTAAATTGGATCACAGTGATTGTCCATCTTAATGAAATTGTAAAATCTCCTAGAAAAATGTGTATTTATTTATTTGGCCATGATAGTTTTTAAATTAAGGATGCATTTGTAATAGAAAAGTGTCATCATATCTTTAACATAATTTAATCTTCAGTGAAAATGCACTGAACCATAAAGCTCAACATAAACTAAATACATAGGTTTTAATTTTAGAAATATATTTTAAAGCATACAATACAGTATGAAGAAAGAAATGTAATTAATAGTCACTGAAATTATATCAGCTTAAGGTTTTTATAATACTTAAAGAGCTTTAAAAATGCACCTTACCAAATATACAACATTTTTCTTCAATATGCTTCTAATAAAATGCAGACTGGTTTTGGATTCATGCAGCTGAAGACTGTGAAAATCATCATTGTGGGCATATGGTTCAAGATATTCATTCATTCAAACTTTAGAGAATGAAACATCTTCCATAACTCTCTCAGCAAATGAGGAAAAAGTGAAGTTTTGTTGCACAATTTTCAAGAAAAAATAATAACTACCCATAAGCTTCTCTGCTGTATTACACAGCTTATGAAATGGGCAACTAGCTGGAAGTGTGTATTCATTCTCATTTTAAACCATTTGTTGATAGAGCAGTGTCTCTACAGTTAACAATATAATCTCCACTCATATATGAAAATACATCTTCAAGTTTAAACCTCTTGACTATGGCAGACTTTTTACTTTTCAAGTACTCTTAAGAACAACCATGATGACAACTGATTGTTTCATTTAAGCTGTGTGTATTAACAACATTTTTACTTTTATTTTTTAATTGTTTTAATTTAATTTATTTTTTTAATTTAACTGTCACCCAGGGCTACAGAAAACATTTTGCTGTTTCTCCGTTACACCTTTAATTCTTTATGTGGTTGGAAGAGGAAATAATACAGTACATTAAAATTTTGTTTTACCAAAATGTTGCATTTCTTGAAAGACAGAAGAGCTTAATTTATTATCCCAATCAAGTGATCTATGTGAACAATTTTGGGTGATAGCTTAGCATGTTTCTGTTACTTCTGTAGCAGAAAAAAGATTGTGCATTGTAATTTTCTGTGTCTTCACTTCTCAGTGATGAAAAAGAGTTTCAAGGATTGTGTTCATAAAATTATATGTTAGAATTATTTTTATAACCCAGTTCATTTGCATGCTTTGCTGCATCTGACTGACCACTCTGGGTATTTAAGAAACCTCTTCCGCAAAAACTGCAGTAAGCGTTATGGCTATTACTGCTATGTTCACTGATCCAGGCAAAATCATTTCTCTACTCAGAATGCGAAGAACTATTTTTGGACTGTGGTTATGACAGCCTTCTCACAGACAAGAACAATCCTTTTAAAGATGCAGAAAGTCATACAGGTGTGGTGGAAATTTGCCTTGGCTGAACAAGGAACTCCCCACAACTCCAAGGCAAAAGTGCTGCAGAGGAGTGCTCCAGAGGTCCCTTCCAACCCAAATTACTCTATAATGCTATCATTTGTTGATGAAACTTTACCCTCAAAGTCATTGCACAGTCACAATCCATGGGGGATTTTCGATCAGAAAACATAAGCAATGCTAGGAATCAAAGAATCTTTTTATTCTTTGCTGCTGTATACCATACAGCAAGTACTCAGACCAAAAATTACTGTTAGATATGAAAGGAAGAATATGTAAGTTAGTCCTAGCTATGCTTCTTCAAGGTAGTCTTAAGACTTTATCTACAAGGTAGATCTTCTAGACTCTTGTTTCAAAAACACATTTCAATTTTGAAAAAGCACCTCAAACAAATGACCATTTGGGTAGAGGAAACAATCTTCAAAAAAGATAAACTCTCAACACATATTAAAAACCTCTAAGGCAGTGAGTATTCACAGTACTTCTCTTAACTTCACTCTGTTCTTTAACTCTGGACAGGTTCCTCATCCTCCAAGCAGTTATCTCACTGCAGTCGGAGCATTTTTCACACTGTTCTTTGTCTAAAAGCACTTTCACCTCTCAGAATACTCTTCTGAAACACACAAAGATGCTGCAACTCAAAGAGACATTCAAGAGAAGATCAGAGACATATCAATCCCTCCTCCATCACCACCACCCGGTTCCAAAGCCCTGTGTTCTACATTCTTCTCAGCAAAAAAGAATACCATAACCACTTATAATTTCTGCTGTGGTTGGTTGGTAATTTCCACACTGCTTTAGGAATGCCTGCACATATAAACATTGAGGTCTTCCAGGGGGCAGTGGCTAGCTAGTATGTATAGTGTGACCTAAACATTTCTAATAAAATATAACACTATGCACATGTGGGAAGCATAGCTTCTTTACATAGTCATTAATTAAGTTGTCCAGAATACTTTTTCTTTGCATAGTATTTTCTTATTGGGCTACAAGTGCAGGAACAGATGCTTAAAGAATATTAATTTTTAATAGTCCAAGTCTGAAACATCAAGTTGCATCTCTGAACTATGCTTCAAACAGGACCCTTACACTGTCTTCTTAAACCACAAAGGCATTTTTCTGTATGATTAGTTATGCTTAAAACTCTGAGATTTAAAATTATTGCTACACTGAAAACAGGATTGATCTACACTAAGAGAGTATTCTGTGGAGCTCTGATTAACTGATTCCATTTTACTCATGCCGGAAATGAATTAAATACAAGATAGTCCTTTAAAATTAGGAACTCTAGGGTACAAAAAAAACCCCAAATTAGTCACAGTCCCTTAAAATATCTGATAGCAGACATCTGCAAAATTTCTTGTGAAGGGAACCTCAGCTGTCAGTTAAGGAATTCAAGTGCAAATGTACTCCAGGCTCAGATCGCAATAGTCTGGGACTGCCTCCCTCTTCCAGCAGGCTGTTCAAGGTTGGTGGGCATTCTGAGGGGTGTTCAGAACAGAGTATTTTGAGGTGATTCTGAACATCCTGAGATGTACCCATCTACCCTAGCCTGTTGGAGTCATTATACTTTTTCTAAAAGGTTTTAATAATGCAAGAGAGCAAGAAAGCAACACTCAAACCTCATCTTTAGGGCATCTTACTTGGAGTCAGATATAACCTGGTTCCCATCCTTGCTCCTGGGAATGCTCCTTCACAGCAAATAAGATGGAGTCCACAGAAAATTGTCAGAGCTTTCTCTGTGCACCTGCTAGCCTGGCAGCTGGAAAATTAAGATCCACATTCAATAGAGAATTTAAATGGAGTTTCTAGTCCCTTATCTACTGGACATATCACCATGACATTTTCTTTTCCATAGCTGATACTGCTGCTATATTAAACATAAATGATTGAAGAGCTTTAGGAGGACTAAAGATTTATTATTTACAGAAAACTTTTGCCCTGCAAATCACGTTATGTCTGTGACTACTTGTTTTGTACCTGCAGTGAGTGGGCAAGAAGCCTCAGGTGGGATGATGGTGAGAAGTTTTAATACTGCAATGCTAACATTGCAGTTCAGACTGCAGCCTTTGCTGGGGAGGCTGTCTGAAAAGGCTAAGTTATGTTTCTGCTAAGTCACATTGTTTTATTGCTGTCAAGAAGGAAGTGGGTTAGAGTTATCAGCCTTCTGAATCATCAAGGAAACTGTCCACCAGTTTCTCATTTCAAAAGCTTTATAGATGAGCACTACTGAAAATATGTGCAGGGTTAGATTTGATTTTCAAATACCCAGCTGAAACACTCTCGGAAATCCAAATGGCACCATCACTGTTAAGGCTGAAGTGAAGAACCTAAGTCAAGACTCTGAAGCTATTGTCAGGTGCAAGGAACCAGCTACTGCAATAATGAGGTTGACAGAAAAACAAGTTAAACACAGCAGATATGTTATTTCTTATGGAAAAGTCCAGAAGATGAATGCAGAAATTGACTGTATGTATTTTTAGATTGGTTCTGGAATGTGTTTTTTCAATAGTTCATTGATTTCCCCTATTTGCAGACTGGTATCAGACTATGAAAACTGGAATTCTTTCAGGAGAAACAAAACTGGAATAGATGCTCTGTTCAGCTGCTAACAGCTGTTCAGGGAACAGAATGGAGCTAGGCTGAGGTAATTTCAGAAGAAATAAGCACAGTTTGAACATTAGTTCCTCAGTCACAACTACTTCACTCCACAAATCCTCTCTTAATGTATTGCATTACTTGCTAACACACAGGCATTATTGTTTTACAGGTCTGTTGAGGTATTCTAAAGAATTCTATACTTGAAATTACCATTTTTAAAATTCAGTTTAATATATTTTGGGTTTATTTCCACATCAGATTTTTGATAGCAATTTTGGAAGGCAAATTTGCAACAAGGCGAAAACCTAGGCAAAAGGCACTTTTGAACAGCATAATGTCATATGACTCCAAATTACAGTGATAGAGAAATATTGCCACAGTTTAAAGTGAGAATAATAGTCCTTCCAGAGCATACATTGCCACATAAAATGGACAAGTAAGTCTATTCTTTTTTCCTCTAAACTTGACTTAGAAACAATGGGCTCGATATTGCTGTTTATATAGAATTTTGTCACTGATTTTACTGCAAGATCATTACCAGGATTAATGAAATGAACTTAGGCAATAACTTGCCAAATGAATGGCCAGAGTGGTACTTTCTTTGATCATTTTGGTAGCTCTATTCTTAAGACCTAATTAAAATGAGGTGTCCTTCTGAGAGACACATCAGGGGTCTTGCTGAAGGAGCTACTCATTGAAATGATGTGACCTCTACCACACAAGAGTTAAGATTAAATGTCTATAAAGACTTCTTCTGGCCTTAAAAAAAAGAAAATCTATTAGTGCACAGGAATGACTTTTTGAAGAATACCATCTATTCAACATAAACAAACATTTTCCCCCCCCTACAAAGAAGTAAACTTCATCAAGGAAACTTCACTGTGCTTTTACAGAAACAAGACTTAATACATGCATTCATATGGATAGAAATCAGTCTTTAACAAACTGGAAAACCTGGTAAAGGATATTGAGCAGCAGGAA
>NW_010180799.1:7314-24570 GCF_000695765.1 Mesitornis unicolor
AATTGCCAATAGTCTACATAATACTGGCATATTTCAGCAATAACCAACAATGCAGTAATCGTAGACTGAGGAAAATTAGGCCTTGAGCCAAGCACATAAAAAAGAAACATTACAAAACCACAAAAGCACCTACCATGAGGTAGCAGCTACTTGGATATTGGAGGAAAATTCTAAAAAATTACTGAGGAAGAAAAGTAACCCCTAGCAAAAACTGGAAGAGCTAATGGAATCAGAGGTAAAAGCAGACTTTGGAAGATTAGAAGCTGCTGTTGGATTGCTGCAACCTCTGCCCTAAAGCCTCAGATCAGCAGAAACTGTGAAGGTGTAGAGCAGAAACATTTCCCTGTGTTTAACTTGTTACACCTTTCCCTGATCATTCCCCATTTGCCACTACTGAAGGAAGAATAGTGGTTAGACAGAGCTTTTGTCAGATCTAGTCTCTTCGTGTGTTCTCCTCACCGCACATCTTTAATACCAACTGCCTTTTCTGCAGCTTAATTGTAAAAGGAAAGCAAGCATCTCAAGTAGTACATTATCAGAACCTCCATCTTTGTTACACGAGTTCCAGAAGGAAAAATTAAAAATAAAAAATTAAAAAAAAGGTGGTTTACCTCACTGGGAAAACAATATAGCTGGACTTTCCTAGCACAATATTTATTTCTGAAGGTGAAGGAGGAAGTATTTTATCCTACTTTACATTCTCTCTCTTTCTTGGTTCTCAATTAAATTACAGAAACAAAGATGGTATATTAGTACATTTAGCAGATCTTGACTGCCTTACAGTTCACTGGTTGTCACGGAATCGCACCAAATGGCTACACACACACAAATAATGAACTCAAACAAGCTTTAATCTGCAACTTATATTAAGCAGACAAAACTTCATTCAGCAAAACAACATTCCACTGACATTTAACAAATACAGGTTTGATATGCCGGTTGGGAATGTTACCTGACACAGCTGAGTTAAGAATTCTTAAGTTTCTGGCCAAACGATCCAAAATGTGCACTCACTCACTCACCAAAAAGGGAGGGCTCTCAATCTCGAGACGTTTCCTTAAGTGGCGTCCCAACTCAAGGGGAGAGTCCCCGACTGCAGACCCGCTGCTCCGAGGAGGACCGACTCAAATGAGTCCTCCAACGGGGCCCCATTAATACCCTGGTCGAATCTGATCTGTGGTCAATACACGGTCGTGTCAGCCCCCTATTGGCTGAGGACCCCCACTTTCCCGCCTTTGACCCCCACTGTGTGGACCAGACATGAGCTGTGAGGGGGGAGGCAGTCCTGGTGCCATCAGGGCCAGAAACTTTAGCACTGCTTTTGTTGGGTCTTTCTCAGGTCTTTAGTGAGGTGGGTGCATCTGCCACACTGGTGTAGATATCTACTGCCATTCAACTAATGACAAGCAGCATAAGTTCCCATGGTTGGCAGTACCTCTAAGAAATAATGTCTGCTTCCTCAAACCAATGTTTGATTTCTGCATCTAAATCTGCACTAACGTGAACATCATGTTGACACTGGCCTGACATCGACTGAACACACCATTTCCTTTTCAGTCAAGCATGCAGTTTACTGAGCAGGTTATACGGCAGAAAACTCTAGCAAAAATCCTCAGCAAAAATACTGGAGTAGAATTTGTTTCTCACTCTGTCACAGACACGCTGTATTTGCTCATCCATTTTTCGCAACTAAAGGAATAGTAATGAACTGGAAGGTAAGTTGTATCAATTTGCTCCAGTAAAACTGCAAATGGTAAAAATCTATTAACATTTATTGGAACTGGCCAACACCCTAGTCTTCTTGAGTGAATGTGGGCTTTGTTCCCCCAAAAAAAGTAGTAAAACAGACTATTTATAATGGTTGGCAGCAATAATATCCATACCACAGACCTTTATATCCAGCTATTTGGATTCATGTCAGCCTCTAATATTTTGAGAAATCGATCCACAGAACAATCTCAGGGTTGTGATTCAAAATAAATTGCATTAGGTATATCCACCCAGATGGCTAGGGACCAGCACGCAGTTGTTTTTTAAGACCAGGTTGATGCAGTCAATGAGCTTCCAAATGCGGTCTCAAAGACAGCTCAAGTGTCATTGGGGGAACAGGTATCTGTTAGACTTTCAGACCCAGGCACCCTGTACACAGACTGCAGACTGTCCTTGGGTGATCATGCTGCTGAGAGGTGTCATCCCTCAAAAAGCTGTTCTAGAAACCATGTTTCCAGAACTAGGTAAAAATAGCCATTGGGTTTGTCAGAGACCAAGTAACACGGTTGTATTAAAGGTTATTCAATAAATACCTGTAAGAGGTAATAAAACTGACCACAGCCTGCCTACCTCAGTGGAGCAACAGTCCTAGGCAACATCTTAAACACCCATACCTAGTTTATATACTTATCTTGACAGTGTAGGTGGCAGAAGAGGTGCATTCACTTTCAGTAACCTGTCTAAAATTTAAAAGAAAAAAATCTTCCCTCTGGGCATCACCTAAGTAAAAGCTTCAGTCTCAATATCCTTTGAAATCAGAACCTTGGTGAAAGAAAACATTAATGAATTTTCCAGAAAATGTCGCGCTACTCTTCACTCTTTGGTACTTCAAAGGCCATGACACTGTTTTTACTACTTCATGGATTTTCCACAACACTAATATACTTCAATTTGACTTCAGGTTTTTGTGTTGTTAGGTTTTGTTTGGGCTTAGATCCCTATTTTTTTTTTCACTGCAATGGTTAAAGACATAGCAGTGGGAGAAAGACACTTGGGATTCTGTCTAAAAGAAAAGAGGATTTTCTGAAGACTAGAGAGACCTCGCTTGAATTTTTGGAAAGCTTAAGTTTGAGGCTAGCTCACAACAGTTTCAAATCTATTTCAAGCAGATGGAGAAATCATAAACCTAAATTGCTCATGACATCTTTCAAACTACAAACCAGGGCTAACTGCAGTGAGATTTGTATAATGCATAACAGCGATGGAAGGCAGAGCTGAGATGATGTGGAATCGGTATCAGAAAATACCTGGACAATAGTTGCTCAAGTATTATTTCTCAGTTGTCCTGTTGTGATGGTTTTAACTGGGGTAGAGTTAACTTTCTTCATAGTAGCTAGCATGCGGCTATGTTTTGGATTTGTGCTGAAAACAGTGTAATAATACCAGGATGTTTTCATTACTGCTGAGCAGTGCTTTCACAGAGTCAAGGCCTTTTCTGCTTCTTACACTACCCCACCAGCAAGTGGGCTGGGGGTGCACAAGAAGCTGGGAGGGGACACAGTTGAGACAGCTGACCCAAAGTGACCAAATGGATATTCCACACCACATGACATCATGTTTAGCAATGGATAGGGGGGACTTTTGGAGTTATGATGTTTGTCTTCCCAAGTAACCATTATGCGTGATGGAATCCTGCTTTCCAGGATCGAAAGTAGTAAATTAATTCCTTGGTTTGGTTTGCTTGCATGTGTGGCTTTCACTTTAACTATTAAACTATCTTTATCTCAACCCACAAGTTTTCTCATTTTTATTTTTCCGATTCTCTCCCCAATCCCACTGAGGCAGGAGACTGAGCGAGAGGCTCTGTGGTGCTTAGTTGTCAGCTAAGGTTAAACCACGATATCTGCCCATGGGGAATTCAGCAAGAAATAGCATGAATAAACTTACTACACTCTTAGTTACCTTAAATAGTTTGTTTCACTGTGTTCCCTCTGTGAAACGACAGGTGTTTTCTCTTCCATGAAAATAATTAATTAATAAATCCCTGGGCAGACAGCAGAACAGATTAAAGATCTGCTTAGAAAGATTCAAAAGAATTGACATTTGCCACTGTGTTTATGGTGGGGAAGTCCATCATTCTGGAACTAATGGTGAAGTCAGGTATGAAGGAGGGATTGCAATGGAAAGGTTGTCTATCACTTCTAAACAAGAGCCCTGTAGAAAGGCTGAATTGCTGGCAACAATGAGCTTATCTTCCAGTCTCTTCTAATGACTCATGCAATAGCACAGAGTGTCAGGCTGGACTGCCATGCCAAGTCCTTTCATTTTGTTTCTCTGAGAAAAATGGAAAGGGAAAAAAGAGAAGATGGGGCAAATATCAAGGTTAAACATAGGCCCAGCAAAACGGCATGTACTAACATCTGTCAAGCACCTACACTGAAGCTTCCACTTAAAATTAATGCAAATGAAAGCCACAAAAATTCCCTTAGAAACAGTATTTGAAAGAAATTTACAGCAGGCATGTGCACATGGGTAAAGAGTATTAGCAGATAACTTGTAAGCAAACAAATACAAGTAATTCACAGTACAGAGATTTTAAATTTATTTCGCATTGTTTCTTTTTTCAAAAAAGAAAATATTTTAACAAAGTGGATTTTTTGTTTGTTATTGATTTTAGGATACTCCCACTAAATTTACACTTTTGTCATACACTCGTTTTAAAATACGCTGATTGGAAGCAGCTGTTACTTAGAAATAATTGCATTTGCAGCACAATCGGTGGCTTGATTTAAATATTCTTTATACAGCTGTATAAATCATAAGTAATGAAGCTGTTATTACTTGTACCTCTTAAGCAATTACATATGAAATCTCATATACATTTCAACTATCTTAAATGTCTGAATCATTGCTTATGAAAACTTAAGTTCTCACTGATTTCAAAGGAATTTCTTTTGATATCAATATGTGACATGTTATTGTTCCCTCAATGATTACATTCTGCAGAGTGGAAGCAGTACACCAAATAACAGAATTTCCAGCCTAGCTTTCATTTTGTCTGCTAACTGATTTGAGGATCAAATGAAAAGTAAAAAAGAGTAAAGTTGTTTGGCGGGGGGGCAGGGAGAAATAAAAAATATTCTAGAAATAAAAATTCTTATTTGCATGCAATTTTTCACAGTTTAGCGTGTTTCACATACACAGGAAATACGCTCATGCTTACCCAAGCCTATGAATTAACGAGTACTTTGTCAAAGAAACTGGTACCTAAAAGACTTACAATGTCAACCACTGGCTACTTAAACTACCGAGTACAACAGAAAGCAATAGGTATTCTCTTTTCTCTATTCTTCCCTACCTTAATCATCACAAGTTGAAATGCAATTTAAGAATAGATTTTTAGCTTGGCTCCATGTTGGAACATGAACCTTATTTAATTAAAACAAGTTGATATTCAGGAATATGTAAACTATAATTTCACATGATTAGCATTTTTTTCCACAGCTCGTGTCATATTATCACTAATCTTTTGAAACTAGTGAAAATGAGCTTATGAAATTCTTCTGTGCTACAAACCATTTTCTCCAGTCAAGATAACCATGAGGAAATGTACATAAAGGAAGAATATTAAAGATTATTTTTGTCAGCTTTGAGTAACAAATTAATACTGCTGATTTTTCCCTCCCTGTCCTCTCCAGCACAGGTATGCACAGCCTATTTGATGAATGCAGTCCCCAGGTATACTCTACTTATACTCTAATAACTGAAATTTGGGATACTGATCAAACTATAATTCAGGGTGAATTTTCTTCAAATGTAATCTTCCTGAAGCCAATCATAAGTAGAGTTATGTAATAAAAAAATAAAAAAAAAAGGAAAACGAGAAAAGACAAAAAATACTACTTTGAGGCCAGGTTCTGCCACTCAAACTCATAATAAGTGGTACTTTATAATTAAAGTTCTGATAATGGTGATGAGAAAAGTGGCATTCAAGATTAAAAGAAGGGGGGAGCTAGGGAATCAGTCCTTAGTGAACAGGAAAATAGACAGACGATGCCTAAAAGAATCGGAGATGATATTTGCACTGTTAATTCAAGACCAGAAGAATGAGATGTATTTTCACTAGTGTAAATAACCAAAGGTTAGGGAAAAAGAAAATAGAGCCTCTAAGGGATGGCTATAATAATAAGGCCAGTACTAAAACCAGCCACATCCAGTATTAACCTTGGCATTTAGAAATAACAGGAAATAATTCTGGAATCTGGCAGATGTTTCCCAGAGAAAACATATCAAATACTGTAGGAATACAGAGACTGAGCCAGAACAGGAATGTTTGAAGTCTGACATGAAGTGGCGGATGTGACAAGAGAGAAAATCAGTTTAGAAAGACCAATTTAAAACGTCTTTGACAATTAAGGAAATGCCAAGTGTCATTGTGAAAGTTAACAGAGAACACAACAAATGTTAAGTATTATGGAGAGCCATGCACATCTGATCTAGAATGTCTACCTCATCCTTAATTAATAACTGTACTTCAATAACTTGATTCCCAACCTCAGCTGCAGTGCAGCAGGGGATTTACAGGAGGAGAAGGAAAGGGAATACACAGAAGTAGGTGAACACCCACCCTCTCACTGGCATTTGCCAGCACAGCAAGTTCCCTGCTGCAGAGGCCACGCCAATAGGAAGGCTATCCAGTCCTGGTTTTACTATTTATGATTCACAACCACCACACATTCCCAGTTCTGGACTGAGCTGTATCATAGATGAACAAAGGCTGAAATGACAGACTTCCTCCATAGAATGAGACGATGAATATAGGTGTTTCTGAGGATCGATGAGTTCTGCACTTTACACATCGCCACCTGCCTAATATTACATGGACAGAGATTAAATCACATCTCTGTTGATACCCTGCACACGTAGCATACCACAGCCACAGAGACCTGCCTGTAACTCCAGAAGGATGAAAATAGTGGGAATGACATGCAAGAACTTGAGAAGCAATGGGAAAGAAATCAACTCTTTAAATTGATTTAGGAACATTGACTCTTCCTCTATAAAGAGTCAGAAAAGTTCTGCACACCTGGTGAGCAGGGCAGTTCAAGCTTTGAAAAGGTATTACAAGGAATCTCAGTCTTACAGAGCTAATAAGGGATAGAAGCCACTGAGTGACGATACCTGTCTGATTCCAAAATATATCTAAGAGCAGGTTTCTATTTGCAGATGTCTCTCAAGGCCATCATTATTCAGTGAACAACATCAGCACAAAGCTGCAGCAGTCCCTTTGTAGTAGCTGTAAAAGGAACTGGCATTATACTTTGGAGTTTCTATGGCCAAGAGGTTTTCAGGCTTGCTAGACCAAATGGCACTCCTGGCCTTGGGTCAGAGAGCAAGCATGGTGGGTATTGCTTGCATCTCTCTTGCAATGGTTATTTCAGTTCATTGTAAGTAAAATGGATTTTGCTGTATAAAAATTAATTCCACATACCAAATTTCTTTCAGTCCAGACTTTCAGGTCAAACCCATGTCTGTAACAAGTTCACATGTGCTTTCAAATAGCTATTTATAAAAACAAGTATTTATCACACAATCTGAGTCCTTTGGAAAGCAAGCAACACTTGGATACTTTTACTCAAGTACAGTCAGGAATTTTTATTAATATTACTTTTTCTAAATGCCATTATGTCTACGATGGTACAATCATTTTCTTTAACCTTTCATTTTACAACAAGGAATTGTGCACAACCAACATGAGGTAGCTACACCTTCCCAGGTCAAGTCTGCAACTCAGCATCAGCTTGGATCAAGCTGTGTTGGCCTTGATAGTCTGGTTTTGCAATGCCTACATAGTATATTCATACCACTTCAAATCATCACTGGAATGATAAGGACAGTGCGGCCATTGAGGCATTTACCTAATGAGAGCATCAGACTCTGGAGAAATTTTAGCTGAATGATTTTCACTCCTACAGAGAATATTGCTTCTATGCAGGTTGGGGGAAGGAATCCGTCATGAGTGGAAATGAGGGAAACTATTGAGATCTGTCAGAAGAGCTGGTCCTTGTGCAGTAATTGCTACCTTAAAAGAAAGAAGCAGGGAATGCTCAATGTTATTAGTGCTTTAAAGGAAAATTCATTGATCATCCAAATTCCAACATTATGAGGACTTTTTTTCAGTGCATAATCAGACAGGCCTTTTCTTGTGTGTTTTAGACAACACCACAGATTTAAGTCACTGGAAGGGACATAAAGAGAAAACAGACAAGCAGCCTTTGATGCCATTTGGAATGAACATAAACTTGTCTTCTGGCATCAGTGCAGTGGAGATTTTCATGTCCCCATATGGTTATTCTCCTGGCTGGAGCCTGTAGAGCAGATGCACAACACATGGAAAGGAAAGAACATTATACTTAGATAATAAAATTAAAGCTGGAAAGTAAAGGAGAGAATTTCAGGAATCACTAAAGTGTACATCTCCCAGAATACACTCTTTTAGTTATTTCTGCTTCCAAAAAGAGAAAGGAAAAATAAATAACCCCACCAACCCTCCTGTAGTTTATGAAAATGCTTTGCTTTATGAAGAGAGCTCTGCTGCCAAAGTCCTGCTGCTCTGCAGAAATGTATCCATGGAGAGAAGGCTGAGTGCCGCTTATGCTTTTGTTTTTCCCTGACTCAAAATGGATGGAACACAGATTCTGTTTTCCATTCAAAATACATTAAATCTTCATTTAGGGATACTATTGAACGGTCATAAGAAGGACAGCTTCTCAGGGAATATCGCTTCTTCACTGCCCTCTGACAACAAGCCGGGATTTGACAAGTGCACTTGATAGCAAAAATAGAGTTTCCAGCTAATAATAAGCTCCAGTAAATGCAGCAACTGTGACCTTCCAAAGCTACGTCAGCTGCATATCTCTTCAGCTGTGCTCAGACTAGGCAATATTACGACTGTCTGTGCAGTGAACCATGCTTCTTGCAAAAGCATCTGTGGATTTTAAGTGATCCCTAAGCATTTTAGAAATGCAAAGCTAATTAAAATTATGAAAGGATTTCTCTTCACCCTTAGCGGTAGATGCTTAACTACTCTTGTTAGCTGCTGAATTCCATCTCAGCCAGAGATATAAGTGGGAAGCCTGTGATGCTCTGCAAAGCAACATCCAGTTTGGTTAATTAAATTAGGCTTTCTTCCTTACCCTGCTATAAGAACCTGATGGGACACCTGGAGGGCAAACGCCTGAGTTTAGTTTCAAGTGCTAGAAGGTGCTAAATAATGGATAAACTATGGGCTGCTGCAGTCTGCAAAAATACCCAAATTGCAACAGTCTAAAAGAGAAAGCTTGCAGCACTACCAATTAATTTTCATTAGGCTTCGCTGTGATGCAAAAGTGGTCCCAGCAAACTAAGAGCTGTTACTTCTCTCCAAAATCTCTACAGACAAATAGAAACTTTAAGGGGGGAGAAAGGTGTGGGATGAAGGAGGGAAAGATACCCATTTTAAAGACAAAATATCAAGGGTTTAGTAAAATATGGGTTAACACAATTGCCAGCTTCCCAATTCTAGAGACCTGGATTCAAAGTAGGTTGCAAATAAAACAACTCTGGTAATTTCAGTCTGGTCCCTAATGGACATCCGTGTTTCATAAAATCCTATCACTTAATTAGGCAGTGGTGAGGAGACAATACAGATCTGGAACAGAAAGGAGGATATTTGAGGTTGTGAGAGAGGTACTCCTGCACTAATATACATGTGCTGGGGATGACAATTGCACAAATTGCATCAATTCTCTGTGAGACAACACACTCCTCTTCCTGTATGAACTGCTAAAAGGTAACCCAACAGGGTTATGATATGATGTCATTTTGTAGAACTGGGTGAGTAATGCACAGCATTATTTATTCCCTGAATTTAGCTCCCCCTCTGCCCTCTCTTTGTTTACTGTTACAGCACACCTAGTAAACTGTTGTTCCCAATTCTAACCTTACCACTTTTCAACACTATTAGACAAAAAGTAGGGTAAAATGCTGCACTTTCTGGGTTGCTTATTAATATTCAAATTGCATCTGACTGGTCAGATATGTTCTGACAAATGTTTTAGCCTCCTTGGGTAGAAAGGTGCAGAAGTACTTCTGATATGAATTTGCAGCCTTAAAATTTGGTTGGTAAATGTGTACACAGTTTGCTGGCGCTTCAGCAGTATCTGAGAGTGTCATGGACTCTCCACAAAAAAAGAACAACCAAACAAAAAAACCCCAACTTGTGGGGTTTTCTTTGTTCATTCACACAAGGGTGAAAAGAAAGGTTAAAGCCCCTGAACTATGTCAAACAAAAATGTCTGAGGAAGGAATGAAGTTTACATTCACATTTCTCATAGCCCAAGATTATATCTTAGCCATAAAATTATCTTCTGCAGACAAAAGTAATGATTTTCTTTCTGAGAATCTTGTGCTAGTAAAATCTGCAGGTCAGAATTTTTTTACAGACAAATAAAGTAAATACCAATAATAGAAGTAATACTACTGAAAATATCCCCACTTACATTTTAGATTGATTTGCATTATGCATACAGAGCAGCAATAGGGCGATATACTTGTTGAAATATCTGCATTAAACCCTTTTATGAATAGCTCTTAAAACCTTGCCATTCTGAGCTGAGTTTGGTTTACAACTGAAAGATATTCTAGAGATAAGAAGGACCTCCAAAGAGAGGCTGAGAATCTTAAATCTGATTGAAACACAAGCCATGCCATATCAAGACATTGTTCAGATTAAATCTAATAATTTTCCTCTTCTAAGGCTACTTCTGAAGTTCTGAGTGGACCTAAAACAGGACAGGCCTAAAGTTTAGGCAAAATCTCAATGAGGTATTTTAGTGAAAGGTTTGACTTAGGTCTTCCCTCCTTCAGAACTTGCATCCACATTCCTGAGAAAGTCTTTGCTTGGGTTATCTCATTTAAAAAATTGTTCTTATTTGGAAATTATTATGATTAAAACCATAAATGTATGTGAGATGGAAACATTCTCTTCTGTTATGCAGTTCAATCTTTCTATAAGCAGACGCATCTCCTATAGGTTATGTTAACATATGCACTCTGCCTCACTCCTTACCATAGGCCAATCTTGACTTTTACCTTCTATGTTACATCCTTTCTACCTTCTTCCTAAAACTCCATCTACAGACAAGAGTGCAAAAAAAGATGAGGAGAATGTTTGCAAAATTCAGAAGATGATAATGTCACATACAAACCTGAAGATTAGAACTTATCAAATGACAATACTGCACACATCACTGGCTTGCTTCACTAGTAAAAAAGCAACAATCTCCTCTTTCTCTTCCATCTTGTTCTGTATGCATGAATTGCATAGCAGTTTCCTTTGAAACTAACTCTGGAAGGACTTAAGGCAGACCTCTAAGTTCTTGCAATGGAAAACATTCCCAGTGAAGTGTCTGAGTGGAGTTTTAAAGGTGCAAAATATTCAGACTTCTGGAGTATATTTGAATGACAGTTGAAAATGTTGAAAATGTTGAAATGTTGTAGAGTAAGCTTTAAAGGAAACATTTTTGATGCCACTTAAAAGACTATCTCTGTGTTTGTGGTTTGCATAGGTCAGAAACAGCCTTTAAAGAGTTGTACAAAGAAAAGTTCACTCCATTAACTCTTATAATAAAATTCTCATTAATTACTGTTCTGCTCAGAAAGCGTGAAACTATAATCCAAGAGTCAGAAACTACAGAGATTTCATGACAGCTCAAGCTCCAACCGCCTTGGAAAATAAGGACTGTAACCCGGTATCTGGCTGAGGAAATTACATAATTAACATTAATAATGACATAATAAACATTGCACTGATGGCCACTAATGATCCCAAACAGGCTACTACATTAATCAAGAGTTGCCCTGTGCAGAGGCTGAGATCCAAAGTCCAGTTAAACCAATAGAGGGTTCTTTTACTGGCAAAAGGTACAAGTTGGCTGCCCATGAAAAATCTGTTCTTCTCTACCTCTATAGTGTTCTAGAATACTTGTCATCATTCAAGGAGTTTCCTATAAGAATATGGGACTTTTGAGGGCTTGCAAGGAAATGCTCCATCAGCATGGACAAAGAGGACTAAGAGGACAAAGATGTGATAAACAGCTGATGAGTGTACATGCTCGCTTTTCTATTTATACTGTCTTTAGCTTACCTCTTGTGATTTCAGGGAAACATCTTAGATAAATATCCAGCACAGGTTACCCATTAACCATCATGACAGAACAACATACTGTCCCTTACAGAGAGAGGATTCTCACTACAGTTTCTGATTATTACTCTTTTACATAATCTTGCATGAGAATTCTGGCCAGTATAGGTGAAATATAATAGCTGTAAATGCTATGCTCTGCTACAATAATAGCTCATCAAGGAGGAATGATTTCAAAGTAAACACTTGGGAAAAGTTACTCTGCTTTATTATGCCTCTTCACTTCCACAAAAAGGACTTTAAGTTTGGAATTCTCCTCCAGACTGTACTGACTAGAGCTGTATGGGATCACAGGCTTTCCATGCTCCAAGTCACAGGGAAGGGGAAAGACATCTGAGTGACAAATTATGTCTGCCATGTAAACAAGTCAGAAAATTATTCAGTGGGAGAAGGGGGATGGAAGAAATCATATATCTTAATATAAGTTAAGTTTTTGGATCTATCAGGTAAAACAATATGTAATGTTCATTAAAAGCCCAGAACACTATATTGGTGCATTCACATTTATTTAAACAAGACTTTTCTACACATCTTTGCTTTTAAAACAGTTGCAAAAGAAGCGACATGCAGTCTTAGCTCCTATAAACACAGTTTTCTTTTGGATTTGAGAATGCTGTGGGACCTGCAGCAGAAATCCCTATTGATTTATAGTCACAGAGCAGCAAGATCCCCAGAAGTATTTCACATATAAATTTTGCTTAACATAAGAAAGGTAGGTAAATAATTGCATGCAATCACATGATATTTGAACAACTGTTTTCTGAAAGAAAGCTGGCCCAGCTAAGGAACAAATCTACCTTCCTAAATGATCATCACACTTAAGTTTTGTAGCATGCAGTTGCTAATATGTTCCTCCAACTTCCCCACTCCTAAAATCACCAGATTATGTGCTTCCTTGAATGGGAAGACTTTCAAAAGAGAAAACCTCCATTTAGTTCAGATTTTTCAAAGAGCACTCCACTGCCAGTGTATCAACGCTGCTTGGAAACCCCAGCAGATTAACTGTTCTTGTCCCAAGTAAATGAGGAATATTTTGTCCCTTTAAAAATCCTTGAAGGGTGACCTGCAAAAACCACTGACAATCCCCAGGTTTGTTTGGGTTTTATTTGTTTGTTTCCCTGGAGGCTTTAACGAGCTATTAAAAGCCATGAATAACACAGAAAGATTCATCTTTCAAAGATTTCTTCCCCTTCATCTCCCTCATAAAACTTACAGAGAAACTCCAAACCTTGGTGCAATTTTCTCTTTCCATCATCTCCTTGCCTGGATTGCAGGCAGGTTGGAATAAAGAAAGATAAACAAAGCTCAAACATCCACCTAAAGATTAGCTTTCCTCTCTCTTCACTGGTATTAATACCTCCTCCACAAAAGCCAGTATAGTACAGGAGCTGCTGCGTGACAAAGCTGCAAGCTCATGGTTCTCTCTCAAACCCTGTGGTTGTCATGCAGAAATGCTTATTCATGCTACTCAGATAACCTGAGCTCAGATGCAAGCAATGCCAGAAACAGCATGATGGGACATGCTGACAAAGACTCCCCCTTATTTACCTTCTCAAGGGCTTTGACAGTGAGAGCTATTTCCTTACTAGTGCTGAAATCACATCAGCTTGGTCAAAATTATTCCAGAAACTTGGATTCCTTCTCAAACAATACTTTAAAAAGAAAAATCTGTTTCTAATGGCAGGACTAAAACCTGGCAACAGCTGTAAAAGCAGTGATGAGCCTTCCTTCTCAAGAGAAGGAAGAGAAAATGTTGCCAAGGCTCATTTCTCACCTTTCAGTCCAGTGGATCCCATGGAGGTCTGCATAATTACCTTCCTGTTAATATCATGTAATGGAGCAGATAGAAGCATCTGGGCAGGGGGGAAGGACATTTTTTTGTGCAGAATCTTTTACGTAAATCCTTAAAAAATCATGAAGTTTTTTTATCCTTTATTTTTACAATAAAAACTGTAGGACTATTACACCCTGTCTATACAATGCAACCCTGGCACAAGCAGAGATTTGACAAGAAGCAGCCTTGAAAGACAGGCCCTAAATAAAACAAAAATAGAAGCTATAAGGAGAATAAAACTCTCTGATCCTCAGGGGATTCAGCTTCTACTAAAACTCCGTTGTGGAATAGGAACAGCTTTAAACTTCTTTGTGCTCATTTGCATCATAGCACTAAGATTCTGTCCAAGAATAATTAGCATAAGATACTTCAGAAAATGAAAATGGTTTTTTAATAGATGGATTGTCCTCCTCCTCTCTCTTGTTGATTAAAATGAATGTTCTACTCAGTCTCATTCCCCGGTTTCAGGATTCAGCTCTTTCCATTCTTAAGGATTATGCTTTTAAACAAAAATGGTTAAAATGTTTCTCTTAATTTGTGTCTCTGGAGATAACTTTTTGTCCCATCTAAAAGAGTGCTGTGCACAAGTCTGAAGTCTGTGCATGAAACTGTTAGTGAACATAATTGAGAATTATTCTAATTATAGTTTATTTATATGCTAAACCAGAATGTGCCACAAAAAGGAAGTTCTGCAAAAAGTGTGCAGAGTGGAGTAATTCTTGCCTACTTCAAAGCCTGTGTATACAGCATTTGCCAGATCCACAAAGCCAAGCTAGTCAACAACAACCTCATTTGCACCATCCTGCTTTTCCAATCCTCCCACAGTATCTTTATCACCTTCTGTACTAGGAATAATGTGTTCTGACACAAGGTGTGAACAGAAATCTTGCAGCATGTGAAAGACCCCCACCTGTCTGATGCAAAACTTGATAAGTACAAGGCAGATGAAGCAGTGGTTGTGGGAAGACAGCAAATGGCCTCAATACTGGGTAGGCTGAATGCTCCAAGACTGGATTCTGCTCTCACCTCTGTCACAGGCACCCTACATCATGTCATTCTCCCAAAAGATACGTCTCTTACCCTGCCACAGCAGGGGTCTCATGTGGAGGCACTTTGTGAATGAAGTCAATGGAGCTGCACATACACAGGATGTATGTGAAGGTGCATATGGACAAGTCAGGCCCTATGAGTTTCCATCTGGGTTCCCACTGTCAGTCAATACTGAGCTTATTCTCTCTGCCTTTCAGGCACACACCTTCCAACGTGGGGTAATATTTGCTCATCCCCTGCTTGTCAGAAAACACAGAAACATCTAAAAACACACTGAGTGCAGAAAAAACTAAGCTTTGAACAACTGAGTTTTGTTTGTCACTGAAATCATTGAAGCCATTGGGCAAGTTCTGTCAGGGCTGTGCACCGAATGAGTTATGGGTCCTCGGGAAATGAAAGCACAAGGCTCGGTGATTGAAGACTTTATTTTAACACAAGAACAATATGGGGATGAATGAAGATGGATGAGGTGATTTTCAGTCCTAAATTTCCTAAGTCTTAAATGTTTGCCTTACAAAGTTAATAATTAATATAACTTTGAACATTTTAACATGCTTTTTGGGGTATATTACATATTTTATTCAGTGATATGGCAGCATGACTAATTAATTAACAACTTTTAATATACTTGCAATTATTTTATTAAACTGTGCTGAAAATATAAAAAAACATTATAAAAGAAAGCAATCTAAGTCATAAGTGATATAAACTAAAGAAGCAGAGGACCAAAAATTATTCAGACTTTATGGCAACTGAAGATGTATTTTGCGAAAGACCCCATTCAAATCTGACAACTGAAACCTTACTAGACAGATGTCTAGTCTAAACCCAAACGTTGGTCCTAAAAGCACTTTTACTTGTGTCTGACTTAGCATAGACCAGGCGTGAAGCTTTTCCTTCACATTTCCTTCACATTCACATCCACAGGGATGATCGAGGGAGTGGAGCATCTCCCTTATGAGGAGCGGCTGAGGGAGCTGGGTCTCTTTAGCTTGGAGAAGAGGAGACTGAGGGGAGACCTCATTCATGTTTATACATTTGTAAAGGGCGAGTGTCAGGAGGAAGGAGCCAGGCTCTTCTCAGTGATAGCCAATGACAGGACAAGGGGCAATGGGAGCAAGCTGGAACATTGGAGGTTCCATGTGAACATGAGGAAAAACTTTTTTACTGTGAGGGTTACAGAACACTGGAACAGGCTTCCCAGAGAGGTTGTGGAGCCTCCTTCTCTGGAGACATTCAAAACCAACCTGGACGCGTTCCTGTGTGACCTAGTCTAGGTGATCCTGCTCTGGCAGGGGGGTTGGACTGGATGATCTTTCAAGGTCCCTTCCAACTCCTAAGATTCTGTGATTCTGTGATTCATTCACTTTCAAACAAGACACTTTTTGCTATGCTCAGAATGGCTTCTAGGCACAGAGGTAATGCCTCTAGCATAGCCTTTGCTTGACACTGCCGCATCAAGAGAAGCTGACCTTCAGCTTGACTGTCTGATCGCTCTCTAATCCATTTCTGCAAAATGATCCAGATTTACAGTGAATAAGTAAAAAAACACAGACTTGGTCAGAGGAAGAGGAGATGCAATCATGCAGCCTGGGGTTAGAACCACTCTGTCTAGATGCCCGCTAGACTGAAGTGGAACGAAAATGTCACACAACAAACTGTCAGACTCTGTTGGAAGACAGCAGGTGACAGCACTACCTCCAGTGAGGAGATGCTAAAGTTTATTCTCACTGCTACTCTAACACACACACACACACACACACACACACACAGAGCTACTGACAGATATGCAGCACACCTAGATTTTCACACAGAATAAGGCATTTCCAACACAAGGACCAGGATGGTCGTTGGTGAAGATGTGATCTTAGACTTAGTTATTAGCCTCCCAGATCATATGGTTATTGTTGAAGAAATTCCAACCTGACATTTGAACTGAGCTTGCCTGAGAAGGAGGACGGGAAGAAAATGGGATTTGATGGAGAGTAACAACATAGTGATACATAAAGCAGAGATGTCTGTAGAAGCTTGGCTAGAGTCAGGGAGGCATTTGCCAAAACTGCAGCATGACAATTGGACCTCCTCTACATCACTTCCATGCAGTGATGTTTTGTTGCTGAAACAGCTCCTCAGTTGGCAGTAACATTCAGCAAGAGTCAAATTGAATCCATACCATATTTGTTTCAGTATTCTTAAGGTAACATCCTTTCTGCTGCTATTCAAAAAATGGCCATGTCTGAGAAATCCATTCTTGACTGAGGCTGAAGGGTAATACGAGTCTCTCACTGCTTGGCATGTGTGATACGAGTTTCACTTTCTTCATCTTGAATGAAATCTCCATGAGGTCTGGAGACTGGTGGAAGAGGAATCTTTTTTCTTTAACAGCAGCGATAGGAGATACTGCTTACTTCTCTTTCCC
>NW_010180799.1:24601-30185 GCF_000695765.1 Mesitornis unicolor
AACTGATTGTCAGATGTTATCTGAGTGTTTGTGTGGAATTTCTTCTGGTCTGAAGCATCCCTGTTTCATTAAGAATCTAATGCCCATTATGTGCAGTGCTAGTAAAAATTACTTCCATTCAAGCCACTTTGAAAAGCTTAACTACTCTCTCAGTGACAAGATGACACACACTGATGAAAGTCTAATGCAGCTCAGGTAAGGAATAAAGACTAAGTTTGATACATCCAGTAAGGCTGCTAATGGTTTAACCTCAGACTGCAACCTTGTCACTTGGAAAGAAACATACTCCCACCAAAAAAAAACCAAAAAGCTGAAAAAAACCTGAGCTTCCTGATGGGGAGGAAAAAAAGACAAAAAACCACCCACCAAAAAAACCCCCAAAAAACAGCAACACCCACAATGACAAAAAATTCTACCAACCAAAAAAAAACGTGTGCAAGGAAACACAAGAGCACAAAATGGATGTGGTTTCAACCTGCATCTGAAACTACTACGATAAGACCAGTTACAAGTAATTTCCACAAATCCATGAAGCTTTTGTTCAGTTTCAGATAGACATTAGAGCATTTCAGATTTCACAGTGAAATCCTTGTACTACTCCACAATTTAAAAATTCAGTCAGAGGACTGGCTTGGCAGTCTCATGCTATTTAAATTCAGGGTATCACATTAACCATCTACTTCGAAAATTAGAAATTTCACTTTTGGCAGTGTTTACCTTTTTAAAAAATGTCTGGGCTAATAAAAGGAAATTACAGATAAGATGGCATGCATATCTTCCTGGTTTTAAGTGGTCACAGCAGAATCAAGGTCTGTGCACCCAAATGGAAAGTACACATTTTCTAAGCTTAAACAGTACACACCCTGACTGGAGTCCTAGTCTCTTTTTCAGAGCATAGTTACAAATGCAGGCTAAAACCCTAAGCTCCTATAGCAAACTGTGTAAAAACCAAAGAAATCAGTACGATCAGAGCACATTCTCTGTCTTCTATGCAGACAGCCCCCATCTGTTTCCTGCCAGACAGAACCCCAAACCTTTAAGTAATGCCAGAGCTTAGCTCCACTCAGTTGTGTCTGATTAACTTAATGCATAAAGTCATTTCCAGATGGGACCCCAATTTAAATCCAAAAGCTATGCCACTGTTTGGCTCATCAGGGCTTCCACATCACATACAGCACACCCTAAGGGATGGCAGCTTCTGCCAGGCAATACTTTCCTGATGTCCTACCAAGGTAGACATTGCTGTTATTCAGATTTTACACAGTTACACAGTAGAACTGCAAGGGCATAAAAAAAAAAAAAAAAGAAAAAGAAACAAAGAAACAAAGAAATGAGCTCCTGAACTTTGTGCTCCACTTTTCTAAACTTGATGAGAAGTTCACACTTGACAAGGTTCTCTTAGAAGGATTTTTGTTCCTTTTTCTTCCTCTATGTCTATATATCAGAGAGATTTTAAACAGTTAACTGACCGCCAGAGCAGATCGTTGTTTTTTTTTTTAAAAAAAAGCATCTGATGCACAAGAAACCTAGATTCCACGAAGTCCACATGTTAGATAGTTTGTTCCTAGTAATTTACAACATTATGAGTTTCAAATTACTTTTGCAATGAAGCTATTCCCAGCTGGCACACATGCAGACCTCCAGCCCACTGGGTGAACTGCTGCACTCTTCCACCATTCCTGAGCTCCTTCCCAAAAGTGTCTAAAGGAAAAATGGGAAGCCTTGGAACAGTTTATGCAGCAGAGCAAGTTTCCATTGGGCATTACTAAAATTCTTTTAGAACTATTTTAACATTTTTGTTCCTATGAAAGCAGTGGAAATATTGAAATTAATACGTATGAATATTCATGAATAAAAAAACCAGTAGGGGTAATCTAGCTGCTGGAATTATCATTGGAGTGAGGGAATGGAAAAACAAGGTCTACATATTAAATTATGTCACTCAGCATTAGGGACCCAAGAAAACATTAACTCACCAAACATAAGACAAACTGTGGCCTGTGTGTTCAAAAAAGAACAATTGTATATTGAATTGGGTGATGGAAGAGCAACCATGCATCCAAACAGCTTCCACCTTCCCCATTCCCACCCACTCTTTAGCTGTCTGCACTCCCTGTTCACCCCCAAACTGCTACTCAAACTCACACTATGCTATAGAAAATGTAGGCTTTTGAGGTAAAAGGGAAATGGCAAAGCCTCATTTATCTTTGCTTCTTTTGAAGACATTCACCAAATTTTACTGTGTACCTGCCTGACTGATCAGCTGGACATGATCTCCTCAAGGGAATTTTTAAGAATTACCCATCGTTACGACTATAAGTTCACTCATAGTTCACTAAGTTGCAGTAAATTCAGCTGAGCCATCAATAGAGATAACAGTAATTCAGGTCAGTCCATGTTGATTATATCGCAACAGAGAAATATTCAACAAGGGAATACTGGAAATGGTGTTGGCAAAAAAACACTGTCTGGTGGCTAATATCACTAACTATGGCCTGTCAGAAATATTAGAGTTATTATCCTTTCTCTACCATAGATAATTCCTTTAAGAGCACTGTCATATAGAACCAGTAGTGGATTGTACAGAAAGTAAGAATTATTGTTTTTTCTAATCCTACTGGCTGAAGAAATTTATGTGACAAGAGAACATCAATGAGCACTACAGTAACAGCCCATTTCCTAGATGACATCTGGACAAAGAATAGGCAGGCTGTGCAACAAGAAATAATAGTGGTTTAAACCTTTGCATGAGCACTTCAGAGCTGTACTCCTGGCATACAATTTTGAAAATGCATAGGTCTTCACTGTAGGGCCCCATTTTTTTAAAAGTTGAGATTACGTAGAGGATTCATAAGGATTTTAATATGCAACTAGTATGAGTAGTATGATTACAACAGTTTAAGCACATCTGTTAAATATGCAAACAAGCAACCTTGCACTTTCTGCTATGCTGCATGATACATTTGCCTTCCAAAAACATCTGAAAGGTACCTTGTTATGGTTCTTTAAATCCTTCCTTAAATTGTATTTTGTCACAACAGCTACTAACAAGTTGAAAAGATTAGGCTTTCAGTGTTCTGCCCCAAACAACCTTTTGTATTAACCAACACCATCTTGTTTCCATGCATCCTCCATCTGTATGCCTGTTTTATACTTAGACTGCAAACAGATGTGTCATGCTCCACAACTAAAAATACCTGTTACAATACAAGTATAAATAGCATTATTACTATTATTAATATAATAATAACTGTGCCATATTAGATTATTTTCCCTACTGAGACAACCTTGGCAAAAGAATACATCTCCATACTTCAGAAACTACACAAGCATTTCATGAGCATACCCTCACAGGAGAAATATGATTCATTCAGAGATGCACATGGTGTATATGGATGCCACATTTTTGCATTTGGATTCCTGATTCATCTGACAGATGTGAGAAAATTCATGAAGTTAGACAAGTCCCTAGTGATTGCACGTGTCTGGATGCTGAAAAGCACAAGTTATTCCACCTACTTTGGCACTAAAAGTACTAAGCTTTTCTGTCTTCTGGTCAACTGTTGGTTGCAGTATAGCTACAGTTGTGCATTCTTAGCAGTACCACCTGCCTTTTCACAGCCATTAAGAAGATTTTACATGGCTTATAATAATCAAGACTAATGGCAGCTTACACTCTCATATTTAATCTAACCTCTCATTATTTGAAACCCTTTAAAAATGAATTAAACCCTCTCAGCAGGCATCCAAGGTAACACAGATGACATAGGGACGTGGAGAATATTTTTTAAAATAAAATACTGTAACAGAAACACAGAAATGGGAGACAGATGCCAAAGTCATATGTTAAATGCACACATATATACATTTTGCCAGCCTTGCATGGTACTCGTTACAGCTTTGATAACAAGCACCACATGGGCTGAGCCTCCTAATTTATCTACTGATATCAATAGACAAACTACTCCTGATGTTCTTCTGTGCCAGAACTTGACACAAACCTCCCTGAGCTCCCTAGAAGTCCTCTTGCTGAGCATCCTGAGCTTTAGGCAAGGTGCTTATTGACTCAGTGATGAAAATTCAAGACAAGTATGGGGCAGGTTAGATTTCACAGATATCATGTGCATCTCCTGACCCCTCTTCAGCTGTCTTGGAGTCATTCTCTATAAAGTTCACGAGCATGGCATACACGCTGTGCAAACAAATAATTTGTTTTCAGTTAATGATCCTCACCATCAAACACACAATAGAATCCAATTTCCTAGTTTATTTCTTTTTTCCTTCCCTCTCTCCCTTCCACTGTTTATTAACAGCAAATGCGATCTTCATCACACAGACTGCAAGATTTGTGGCCCAGCTAGTATGTTTTTGCATCTGTGCAGCATCCAGTAGTGGATCAAAACCACTGCTAACTAATTAGTCCCACTAATTGGGAACTCTCACTCTGTGAATACTTTTCATAGTGTTGCTTCCTTTGGAATTCACAAGCATGTAACTCATGGCTTAAAATTAAATAAATAAAATCTATGATTAAGCATCAGAATTAGTTATAAATGTATACAGGCAATGCCTCTACCTCTGATCTACAGGTAGTTCCTTCCCCCATAGGCTCTCTGCATCTCCTTCTCACTGCATTCAGAGTGTCTGAGAATATATTTCAACTGCTTTTAAATCAGTAAATTTTGCACTTGTAAAGGTATACAAATCCAATAGCTACCACATGCTTTGCTAAATGTGCCCAGTATTATGGTTCTAAAGACACATCAACTCATTAACGTGAAGCAAAGCATACAGTTCTGACAAAAAGGTTATGCTGTGTTTACCAGAGGTATTCCTTAAATTAGTCGATTCTAATGCAGTCTTCTGAAAGACTTTTTCCTCCTGACTCTGTCATTTGTTTCATGAATAACCACAGAAATGTTACAATTTATCCAGGTACTCATTTCTCCCATCTGTAAATTTGGCTAGCAGTTTACAAAACCACGTGATGCTATAATTCATTAATGCAGCTGTAAGCTGCTTGGGGCAGAGAATGTCACTTCATTTTGTGTTTATACCACAGCTAAGGAGGCAGATCTACCAAGGGGATACCTAGGGAAGATGTGAGCCACCTCTTCCTCCCAGCCCATTAGCCAGCAGTACTCACTTCCCTGCCAAATCCCATGGACTACTGACAGCTTGACACTGTATTACTTAAAAGCCACACAAATAGCACTGTCATCATTTCAGAAAATGATATTGTAATTCTCCAACAATTGACACCAATTACAAAATAATTGTTTTCTATTTTAAAAAATGTAAAATGCAGTAATTTTTCACACTGTGTGAGTCTAATCGATGGGTGATACAAAACATGAGAGAGAGATCAGTTCTATTTCAGCATCCACCATTTAAAGCAGGAGCTTGCCACTTAGTAAAAGCAACTGCAAGGAAAATGTTTCTCACTGGAGGTCACTATGGTCTCTAAAAGGTACGGTGGTTGATTCAACATGATGTACATCCATCCAATACCCAGATAGCATGTCACATTATTTTAAAGAATATGATCAAACTTTCTCAGCCAGTTGGATTTGCTGGTTCAGCA
>NW_010180799.1:30216-33103 GCF_000695765.1 Mesitornis unicolor
AGAGATGAAATACTTTTAGTGACTGCTTTTAAATTATAAAGCTACAAGGAGGCCGAATCTTGATTAAGAGACAGGCAGGCAGTTGTACCTTGAATGACTAGTCTGATGTGCAATTTTCTATCATCCTGCTCACTGAACCAGTAAGGTGAATGTAATAAAAAATGGTGTCTTGCATGGAGAGTTTACAGCATGATAATTGTAGGAAATGAATACAAATTAAAGCTTTTAAGAGACAGATCCACTGCAGGTCATTGTAGCCAAAACACCACTAGAGATTTTCTACAAACAGGAATATCCACCACAAGATAAAAAAGTGGGGTCTAAGTCTTCCAGATTCAAAGCAAAACAAACCAAAACCAAAACCAAAACAAAAACCACCAAACCAACAACAAACAATGACAACAAAAACCCACAAAAACAACCACCACACACACATATATATAGTGCATCCAAATCACCACAGAGGTTAACTCAATGGCTTTACAGTTTGGCCTCAGTTCTGATTTCATTCCACATTGTAACCCAGCTTGAAAAAATTCACTTTGCTTTTTTCAAATTTACAGAAACATTTTCAGGAGAAAGACATATTTTTAAAACTAGTGGCCCAGATATTCTAGGAATGTTCATCTGGCATATTCGTTCAAGACCAAATAGCTTTTTAAAAAAATGCTTTGTTTTTTCAAAACTTACAGGGTTTTGGATTCAAGATATTTTAGCAAAGCTATTTTTCATCATGCTATAGCAGCCTTCATTAATCACTACTGTAGAATCACAAAGATAAAATCATTATATTACCTATTGAGTGAAAGCTTCAAGGAAAAAAAATCTCCCTTCCCATCTGGCAATTTCTGAGGCAAACACTTATTTATACTTTTACTTAAAAAAAACCCACAAACACTCTAGATCCAGAACACAGCCAAATTACTTCCTGTAAAGTATAAATATGCATTGTATAAAGCTGGGCTTAGACTAAGAAATACGATTTTTCAAGTTTCTATTTTAGATTTTTACACTACAAATTGTGCTGCATCTTCTCTGTGGCTCTATTTTAAGAGACACAGTAGAAATTAAGTCTCAGCAAAACAAAGTGTGTCATCAGGGAAGCAATAAATGAGCACTCTGGGAAGACATAAGCAGCTGAGAATCAGTCTGAAGGACTGATATGATGATCAGATCAGGTAGTAAGAATATCTAAACAGTTTGGACTGAGCAATTAACATTGGACTTGTGACAAGAAAAGGATGTGTAATAACACATTACTGACTCCTCAATGAATTCATTCAATTGAAAAACAGCTGAACAAATGGACTTCAGTCTCATTTATTTATTTTTTTATTCTTTTTAAATAGTAGTAGCTTAATAAGTAACACCACTAAATTATTCTCAGATCTCACAGAGGGTTTCCAGAACAAGCTTCCAGATTATTAAGCCTAAGGTCCACATGGACTGCAGCCCCATTGAGCAAGCTCTGCCCTTGCTGCTGAGCCACACCAACCCACCTCACCCCATGGTTCCCTACAGGCACCCCATTGATGTCCACAGGCACCCCAGTGCTCCTGTAGGACCACCCAAGTATCACCTGTTCAACAGAATCTGTGCCAGCTGTACCAGTATAACTCACAGAAAGCTGAAATATGTCATTCCTGAAATCAGAGGGTTATAAACTATAGGGGTTTTGCTCCTGAAATCAGAAAAGTACAGCAAAATTACTCAAGTGTATCATTACATTAAGAATTCATTTTGGTTTGATTTTTATTGGGTTACAGGGAGGTAAGGCCAGGAAAGCAGGATTATCTTTCTTGCAGGCATTACCTTGAAAACATGAGTGAAAGTAATACCATGGCATCTACATGAGCCTACACAAAGATGAAACAAGGCATGTTATGAAAGTGAATTGGTAATTCTAAAATTTACTTTTTTTGAAAGCAGCCTTCAACTCTAGGGTTAAGGTCTCTCCTTTCTTCACTCCAGACATGGAGTTTGTTTTACTGTAAAATGTAACTTGATGCCCCTTTGTTTGGAGCCCTATTAAAACCAGCTCTGGATCCAGTACCTGCTAGATACCAGAGAACTACTGGTGAAGCACTGCAGGCTGCTTTTGATGTTTCTGGTACTAGATGAAGCCCTACAACCACACTACCTATTTTCAAGAAAGGTAAAACATTCATCTACAACTAGAGGACCTTCTCCTCTCTGCCTTCCCAAGATACAAACCCCTCCTCTTCAGAGGAACAGACCTCTCCATGCCACTGCTGCCAGTGCTGGGCCGTGTCAGGTTTGTAGTGGAAGCAAGCTCCAACTTCTCAGAAGTTGGCCCTCAATACATGAGCTGCTGCTGCCTCTGAAGTCTGCTGAACAGAACACCAAGCAAGTTGGCAACTTATGAGAAGCATCTTTTAGTGAAAAGTTGCCAACTTCTCAGCTACTCCCCCAGGAAAATATGATTAACTCATCTGTAATGAGAGCACTTATCCATACTCAATTTAGTTACAGCTTGTGTGCAAGATCCTACCATCTCTATCCCCCTGTCCCATACTGTTGACTTGCATGGAACAAAAGACTGACCCTGGAAGACTTTTCCTAATTAGCGTTCCATGACTAATGCAAAGATTAAGGGACATAATTGTGTTAGCTATACTTCTGGGGAAAAGCTTTTATGAGCTAGGCCTGACAAAGTGAGTGAAAATCCCAAATGTCCAACTGCTCTAAGAACTTAAGTAAAACGGGAGAGAGGGAAGAAAAGTAAAAACATGAGAGAGGATGCTGGAAAGTTGTTGCAACTCTGGGTTTAGAGAAGGGATGGTGGGAGGACTTTTTGTCCTCATTCCTGGGCCTCATCCTTCTCTGCTTTGCACCACTCAGTCTCTCTGGTGTAAAAAGGGAAGAG
>NW_010180799.1:33134-35664 GCF_000695765.1 Mesitornis unicolor
GCAGTGCTTTAATATGGTCTAGAAATGCCACCCCACACAATGTGTTCTACTATAACAACAAGAAAATCCCTTCACCTTCCACCCAACAACCAGCAATTCTGTATTAAAACATGAAACATGCTGCATATTTGTTGAATCAAGTTCTTGTATCTTAAATCACTTTCTATCAATTGAACCATGATAAATACCTGTTGGTATCTTTGTCTGCCCCTGCCCCCTACCCCCCCCCCACTCCCAGCTCATGCAGAGTAATGCAGGTTAAGCCAAAATTATTTTGTACTTGTCACATATTAAGACACAAATACAGCTAGGACTGTGACCCAGAAGTAATGTAGTGATCCTCAATTCCTCACAATATTATTATAGTACTTAAACAAGGGTACCTGCTCTTCCCACTGTAAGTCACCAACTCCCGTAAAAGAACAAAGCTACTCGTGTCCTAAAGACAGGACATGGGCTAGCTGAACTCAAAGAAGCTCAAGAATAAGAACTTTGAAGAAATTTTCAACCCACAAATCTCCGCAAACTTGAGCACTTGGAGAGAAAGGTTTATTTCTCAAATCAATGGCATTTAAAAATGCTGTTAACCAATAACGTAAACTTGACAGATCATCTGAAAGAGATTTTTTCCCAATCATAAGGTTTTTGTTTTCTCAAGTAGCCAAGAAGACCAGATCAGGCAAAATACATAGGGCAGATTAAGGATTTAATCTACATTGGACCATGATCAGCAAGGTGACCAATAGCCAGATGGACTCAGAGTAACTTCAGCAGAAAAATGTTTCCCTTGGTAGAAACCAAGCAGGTTGGAAATTATTGTGGATCTGTCATAAGGCAAGACAGCTGTTTTTTGTTTGTTTTAAGATAAATAAGTATTTAATGAACTTTATATTACTTTTGTCGTTGTTGTTTGGGGTTTTTCTTAAGTGACTTAAGTGGTAAAGAGCAGATTTTCTTTTAGTGTTCTATTAACTAAAATGAAGGCAGGTCCCATTACAAATTCTTCTCAAGCTTTACTCAGGGAAGAAGCTCTTGCTATTCCTGTCCTCAACACATTTATTTCTTCTTGCTGGTACCAAATATTTTTGGGCCTTAGAGAGATCAACAAAAGTAGAATATTTATGTTAAGATGCTACTTGAGATTGACAATCACAAAGAAGAGGCTTGCAGCTGTTCACTTTAAAAATGGCAAACCAGCTTACCCTCATCTGCAGTTCTACTTTAAAACTGCTTATAAAGCTAGTCACCTTTGTTTAGATCAAAAGAGACATTTTTGTGAAAAGACTGGTTAGCAATCACTGGTAGGACCTGCAACATATGGTTAATTCAAAAGAGTTCAAAGAACATCACATCCACACTCAGATATTTTATGAGCAGCAAAAAATAACTATATCAGACAAATTCAGCATTTGCTCACAGCAGAAATAGATAACTGAATCAATAGTACAGATCTTCTCTTTAGAAAAAAAAAATCAATATAATCTAATGCAGAGGAACAAAAGACAAAACCCATGTAAGAAAACTTGTTGCGGCCATAGGAATCAGTCCTAGGACTTCATTTCCAGCTGACAGTTTTAAGAACAGCAACTAGTCCAGAAAGAATAGTAGAGGTTATATTTGAGGCTTCCCTACCTGAGAGGCAGTAAAGAGACAAATATAAAGGTTCCCCAAAAGTGTGAGAAAGGACTACAGCCTATTGTAAGACTGGGCAACGGCAGCAGCTGCTGCTTTGCTTCCTTCTCCCTCAACCACGTGGAGAAGTCAAGTTCTTCCCCAAAACTGAAAATTAGTACTGATGCAGAAACTTTACAGGAGAGTGGTTGTGGCTCTTGCTGTCCCAGCTGGCATGAGGTATAATTTGCCATCACCTTTTGCAATGGGCTTTGCTATGTAATGCTGCAAAATGAGGTAGATTTCTTCTCCACCTCAGTTCCAGGCCTATTTCTGTAATAACACATGCTAGTTTGCAGGTTGTGTCTTTTTTCATGGCTAATAAATTTGCAGAGGCTATTTACATTGTATTTGCTTCAACAATGTCATATCTGCTAATGGACATAATAATTGACTTGGCCTGTGTAGAATCAATTCAAGAAAGTGTTTAATGATGTCCTTAAGTCCATCCTTTAGAAAGACACTGAATCAGGTGCTTAGCCTTAACTATGAAAGACATTTTCTAAAAATCGTGGCTTTATTAGTAGAACAATTTACTGTTCATTCTCTGCCTTTTGCTCTGGAAGAAGCATTCATGGAAGTTTCCATGAATGCTAAGTGTTTGTGCAGTGATGCCAAGGCAGTGTCCACAAAGAATCAAGCTGGTGGTAAGTAAACTGCTCCAGATCTAGAAGCAGTACTGCACTGTGATGTCTGCACTGTAAGTCACTGGCATCTTATTTCCTCTGGAAAGGAAAAAGACTCTAGACACAAAAAATGAAGAAACTATTAATATATACCCTGCACTCAATTAATAGATGTTCTTTGGTCTGTCTTGCTTCCCCCCCCCCCCCTCTTCTCTTCTTTTTAATAAGAACAG
>NW_010180799.1:35695-45810 GCF_000695765.1 Mesitornis unicolor
CTTCTCTTTTTTTAAGCAGAAAAGGTGCAACCCATACATGTGGAAATACAGCATATGTTTCACCACATCAGCGAAGCATTGCCCCTTAGACTGACAAGCTTCATTAATGGACAGGGCTCATTAGTCTTAGAAGGTCAGTTGCATTTTGCTACCCCCTGTGAGAACTGTCACACTGCCCTACGACAAGATATGAGGCTGGTTATTCCTAGCAGGACACTACACTGTGTGGGCATACACCAAAAGCCATGAAAATTACTGCTCTAGCAGGAAACTTGTGACAACTCCCTTTCTTGATGACAAGCCCAGATTAATTTACACAATATATTATAAGTGATGTGAGGGGAAGAGATCACCGACTCCCACCCCAATAAGAAACGTTCAGAGAACCAAGTAGATTTTAAAGAGTCATGCCATCTAAATTGCACATGTATATGCATGCATGTTTTTGTTCTTAGAGGTAGCAAAAATAAAATCTTGCATTTGGAAAAGAAATAAATTTCTGTTCTATTCTGTTCTCTCAAACTTTTCCTGAAAGTCTTCATCTACATTTAAAAAAATAAAAAATTTTTTAAAATTGTGCACATAAAGCAAGTATGTTTATGCAGACATCAGGAGCATCTCAAAGCACATGATCTTTCCAAGTGCTTGTACCAGATCTGCACGTATCACCCTGGATTAATTTTTGCACCAAAAACCCACTTGAAATTACCTCTTATTTCTCTCTTGAAATAGAGGTAAGTTCAACATAATGTAATCCTGTTGCTATTTGATCGGTTTTCCTGAGATGCAGAAGGATGGGACCACATTGCAAAATAGGTATCCAAATCCCACTGAAAATATTACTGATTTTTCTGGCCAAGGGGTTGGGGTCACTGTATTAGAAGTCTCAGAGGTCGGAACTGTATTGTGACAGCTTCCCAAGAGAAATCAGAGCTTCTTTGAATTCAGGATTAGTACGCAGTCCAGTCCCTTATCCTCTTAGCCTGTATGTACAGCAGTCATCAGCTTAAACAGAAAGCAGATATGAGAACATTTGTAGCCACCACAGCAAGTGTCTGCACTAAAGTATGAAGTAAAAAATAAAGTATGAAGTATAAAGTATGAAGTAGAAGCCTTTTGAAGCTACTAGAGTCCCAGAGCCTGGAATTTTGTACATAAATGCCTACCAACTACCACAGAAGCATATCTCCTCTCTGCTTCCTGCTCTCTATATCAAAAAGCTCTGTACCAGAGCCAATTCAAGCCAGACTCAAACTTCATATTCAATATTTTTTTTAATTAACATGAGATCAATAACTAGGAAAAGCAAAGTTTTTCCTGTTTGTGAGGAGTTCTTTGTGCTTTACCAATGCTTTCCAATGGTCAAGACCACTATGGGCTCTGTATCAGCAGCAGATACTGCCCTGCAGCCAGGGCTAGAGGATACAGCAATGGAAACTCACTGAACCTCCCCTCATGCATTTATGTGCAAGAAACAGAGGAGTGAGCTGCAGAGATCTCACATTTTTTTCACCCGGAAAACATACTTTGAGTTATGTTGTTTCACTAGATTGTAAAAAGAAGCCTTTTCACACACTTCCACCTGTCATGTAACCTTTAAAAAAACTTGAAAAGGTTTCTAAAGCCAAGGTCTCCTAGTCATGGTGCAACAGCCTGGCTGTACCTCTTGTAAACTGGACCTCTAGTCCAATGTGCTGAGCCCCTGAATGCCTCACAGTGCAACTGGTTACAGCTCCTAAAAGCTGTAAATGCACAGGTCAGCTCAAACACAAGAGTCTACCAACCCTAGGTACTGTACCTTCAGTCAAATTAAAGGCAATTCCTGTTCAATTCCAGATAGCAATTACACACAACTTAATGACATTCCATTTTCCATATGATTTTTTTTTCTCCCTCTTAGAAAGCTCTGAAGCGTTCCATGTTTTACCTTCTTCATAAGCCTCAGAGTTTATCCCCCTATACAGAGCTGTAAATTCTGGACTTTTAAGTAGCCTAATAAAAAAGTCAGGTATTAAAGCAACCAATTCCATTCTTTCTCTAGTATGAAAGAAGAAAATAACAGAAGCCTAATTCAAAAGCTTTTAGGTACTTCTTCCTACCTCCCCTTAGTTATCTTAGTCCTTTTAAAACTAGATATTGTAACTTTACATAAGTCTTACACAAAGCACTAAAACAAACATATTTCAGATCAGCATTACAGTGAACTTGAATCAATGAAGCACTCTGATTTTCAACAGACCTACCCTAACTTACATCAGTCAAGGAGCCAGCACATTGAAACCATGACTACATCAAAGAAAAAAAGTCCAACAGGGATATCCCTCTGGATGCTGCTGGCCATTACCTTTTGGGAAGAAATTCCACAACTCCCCCTCCCCCACGATCAAGCCATTTCAAAATGCTTCTACACTGTTCTGTACTATGAAAGACTCCAACAGAGCCAGCTCTCTCACCTACAGTTGTGAAGTCACAGCCATACAGCAGTCTTAAAGAAGTCATCATTAAAACAGGAACTGCAAATCTATACAGTTCTACTTCAGTATGTGGATTTGTTTGTCTGTTTAAAAAAAAAGTGCTTAGGAAGGGTAATGAGAAACATCTTTGTCATAATAAACTAATTCTTGCTCCTCAGCTGCCACAAATCAGTGTTGCTCCACTAACTTGCATTTGACCTGCTTTGACTTACACCACCTGCAGTTCTCACTCTTAGTGCTGAATGTAAAGTAAACTCATGTCTGGAGTCCAAATGCTCAGCTGGATTAGATCGGTATACTCCCTTCTTTGAAGTGCATGAAGCACATGGATTTACAGCAGCTGTAAATCTAATCTTGAATTGTTTGTTTGAGTTTTTAACTTTGAGTAACTTACCAAGTATAAAGAGTGGTAAAATTGGCAAGCATATAGTTTACAAAGCTACATATTTGATTACATATTAGTCTCTGATTATTATGCTCTGAGGTATATATACATAAATATAATATGAAAATATTACCTTTAATAGCCCCTCAAAACATTTTTCTGTATAATGGCCAATGTGGTGAAAGAAATCATACAAAAGCCAGTGTTTGTTTGTGCCTAGAGTTTGGTTTCAGAATCCAGTCTCCTGTTTCTGCTGAGATTTTTTCAAGGCACTTAGCATTTGTGGAACAGACCCAAAAGATGCACATTTTGTTGCTGTAATCCAGTCAATGTTTGTCTAGCTAGAGCCAAGTTTAGTGACATACTTTCAGTTTAGAAGGTCTGTTTTATTTATTAAAGCCAAAATTATCAAGCTTGGCAGCCTAAAGTCAAGCACCAAAATCTATATTTAGGCATTTATATAAGTGGCCTACTTTTCACAGGCAGTGAAAACCTGTAAACTTCAAAAGAAGTCAGCACCCAGCACCTCTGAAAACCAGGTCACTTAGCTGCACAGATATGCAATTACTCATGTTTGAAGGAAACATGCCTTCATTTGTACGACTTTGGTATATAAAGTGGCATGGTGTGGCCTATGAAAAAAACTTTAAACACACCTTTTGAGAATTGTAATTCCTTCTGCAAGTCCTCTCACAAAAGCAGTAACCTTCTAATTAAATGAATCATTGATTCCTTTCATCTAGATTGAATACGATCTGACTAGCGAATTGGCTAAAAAGATGTTGAAAAGACCCCAGTGTTTTGACTCACTTTCTTCTCATTTAAACATTGTATAAATCTCAGGCATTGTCTCTGTGGTAGTTGTCTAGATCTGGTTGCATGGCTGAACAGATCATCTTCATTTGATTTGTACAATAACATATTAACCGCAGTGCTGAGATCTGCTTAAGGCATATTGATTACCAAACGACCTTCTGTAGTTCTTATTTCCCAGGCTACCAAAACATCTAGTCAAAATCTTTAAAGCTGAGCAGAAAGGTCTGTTAGAAAAGCTTTCATTTATTGTCAGTCTAGGACTGTGATAAAGGATGTTATTGCTAGGATCAGAGTTGCAATATACTTGCTGCTGCTCCATTCCTCACTAAGCCCCTGATCATTAGAGACAAACCCCTCCTCTCACTGGTCCTAACACATTCCTAACCTATTTAGTTGAAATGCAGCTGTTTGGAAGAAGCAGAAGTGGCTCAGCAGGACTTGCACTGATGTGGTTCCAAAGGTGCTTCATAATGGCAGCAGGGATTTCATAACTTCATGGTGGCAGCCGAACACCTGGGCTGCTAAAGTAAGCTAAGCAGGCAATAGCAAGGACTCCATCTAGAATAACACTAGCTTTCCCTTTGTACTTTGGACAGATAACGACCTTCAGTCTTTAACTTGCGACGTTAACTTGGTTTTGCAATTCTGGAACCAAACTGACAAAGATGTGACACCTAAAATGTGACCTAATTAAGTGCCTTCTTCCAATACTGTAAGCAAATATGCTAGCATGTAGCATCTACTTTAATGTATGAAATATGAGGAACCACACAAAAGAAGGTATCTACAGTCTTCTTGGCATAAGTCTACAGGAAGAATTATTCTGAAGATACTTTCTATATTCTGGCGTACATCTACTGGATCCTTGGCAATAAAGCCTTGAGATATGAATATGTTAATATATGATCCTGTGTTATTATGGTCCCTGAGAAGTCTCACCAGGAACCAGATTACAGACTTTACTATACTATTTTATTATACTACACTGATTATACTATATGCCTGACAAAGGCCAAACAAGGCTCCGCCTCTGCAAAGATTTGACAGACAGAACTTCTGGATAACACCTGAATTATGGCACCCTTTCAAATGTAAAATTTAGCTGCATTCCAAATCATACAAACAGTCCTAGCTTGAATTGTAAAAAGAACTAAAAATTCACTTTTTTCCCCAAGGCCCTGATTTTTCTTTTTTTTTTTTTGTCATCATGAATTGATTACAGTGTTATGAGTTTAAGCAAAGAGGGAAAGCAATGCTTGTCTAGCCGTTGATTGCTTGAAATATGAAAGAGAAATGATAGGATTTCAGTCTTACAAAGGAACTTGCTTTTTAATGCTGTCCTTGCAGCATCTCATTTGGCCTATTAACTGTATGGTAGTCCATCATGTAAACATTTGAAAATTATGAAGAACAAAAGATAAAGTATTGTAAATATCGGTCTCAAGAAACAGCAAAAATGTGGGGCATGCATGGACTGTTGCATGGTTACCACAGCTTAGAAGAATTTATGGCTGACTTAGTAGTGTGTACAGTATCTACGCCCAAAAAGTTTACCTTACAGAAAAAGAGATCTGCTCTGCTCTAATTACACTGAGTTCCACCCAATTGCACTGAGCTGAGTATCTGTACAAGGATGTAACTAAAAGCATTTGGCTTATGCCATCATTATGGCACTGACTGTTATTGAAGCCTTCTACTTTTATTGAAAGTGTGTGTTTCAAATTATAATCATCTAATTAAGTTATAATTTAATCGGCAGTCTCACTCTGTAAGTATACCAAGACAGGAAAACTGGAGATGTTAGAAGTCAGAGCTGAAATGCATTGGCAGGGAAGTATGGAAGGAGCTTATTTAAGAACCTGCCAAAGCCATATAGTCTTATAATTCAGTTTTATGACTAAAAGGTATCAACTCCTACAAATTCTTAGAGATTCATTTCCCAAGAGCTAGGCCAAGATTTGGACACACACAAATAAAAGAAATTAAAGAGAAAAATGGCTTATAGCTCTTTTTAACCTCAGCATTTTTCTGGCTATATGAAAGTGCAACCAGTCTGGCGTTCCCTATCCTAATCCAGCAGAGGAAGTAGTCGCAGGATCTTAGGCCATTCAGATAGGGAGAAAAGGATATAGTACAGAAAATGCAGAGGATTACTGATTTTGTTCAACTTCTGTCAAAGAAAGATTGTCATTTTTAGTATTTGCAAGTACTTTTAATAGGAAGTTTCATAACTAATTATCCATACTTCTATCATTTCCTTGGAAGACTAATCAACTGGTTAATATAATACTTCTCAACCAGTAAGAAGTAACAGCCTGTAAGTCCAATCAGTCAGTGAAGCAGGAAGTCACTTTCCACTAACAGCTAGGATTTATTCGTCACAAGGAATAAAAAGTTTCTTAATTAAGGGAAATGAATACGGAGTAAAATACTTGAGAGAACCTGGTACAATTCACTCTGCGTTAAGAAAAGTGACCTTTTAAGTGCACTCAGTGTCTGAGCAAAGTCTGGTGAAGTCAGAAGAACCTTTCCACTGGCTTAAATGGCATGATCTTTTTTTATCTACTGCTAGACTTCAAAACTGTCCTGACCTAATGGAGATCAAAATTGTGTTTGTAAGTGCAAACTTTCGTCAATTATTTTAATTATTTTTCCTCTTCTGTAGCCATTGTGTCACGTAAAGAAAAAAATAATTTATTCGAACTGGAGTGAATTGCATCATAGATGCAATGAAGAAAACAGGACATCTGCCATGTGGTACTGTATCACTTTGAAAATAAAGCAACACCACACATTTCTTTCTTTGTTAGACTGTACCGCTAGATTCCCAAATTTCCAAATGACTTCACAGTTTCACTACAACTTCAGCAATGATTCATATATTAGAAAGTTTGAAAAGGTAGATGGTTTTATTCAACCAAATGTCTCAATTTTTCAACTCCCTCATGTGTTTCCTGGCAAAATCGCATTAGAAGGGAAGAATACAAGCCATGTTTTATTTGCCTTAGTGACACAAATATTCTCAGTCAGAAAGTACAGGTACTTTTTTAAGGATATTATAACAATAAAATTAGACATATGTCACTTTTCCTGTTGTAATTGCTAATAAGGCATATCTGTGCCTATTGTTTGAGACACAATTGTTTGAATCTTTGGTATTGACAGTATTCAGCTAGCACTTATGGAAAGCCATGTTTTATTTGCCTTAGTGACATAAATATTCTCAGTCAGAAAGTACAGGTACTTTTTTAAGGATATTATAACAATAAAATTAGACATATGTCACTTTTCCTGTTGTAATTGCTAATAAGGCATATCTGTGCCTATTGTTTGAGACACAATTGTTTGAATCTTTGGTATTGACAGTATTCAGCTAGCACTTATGGAAAGACGTTAGCATGAAGAAATCTCCTGAATAGGTTGCAAAGCTGATTGTATGGCTAATTCCACTAAAATATAATTATCTGCTGGAGAGGATTTTTTGTCTATTTGTTGAGCTTTTAACATTTTAGCAGAAAAATTTAGCTTTTTAGATACCTTGAAGTATCTACACAGCAGGTTATGTTAATAGTCACTAATTTTATAATTCAAATTCACCTTCTTTGAAAAACAGATGCCCATGGGTATACAATGATACTACAAGAAGGTAGATATATGTATCTTGCATTCACACGTATAATCACAACAGACATCATGTTAGTTCTGCTGTCCATTTACCTTTCTGATAGCACTTGATGCTCAAACTCTGAAGTGTTTCTACTGCAAAGGAAAACCTAACCTTATTCACTTTGTCTTCACCGATTTTGCTTGCTTACTGTCTATGGGAAATCCACTGGTACAATTCACCACAATTAGGATAGAGCTATTCCCCCAAAAGATCTCTGTATTAACTGGAAGACAGCTGAAGATAGTAAAATCCTGCCAAGTTCAAGGAAGTTATTGTCCAGTTGACAACTGCATCCACTGCTAAAAGATATCACATAACCACTGCTGGACAACTTTATCAGAGTTGAAGAAGGGGTATAAATTAATGAAGTCTGACAAGAATAAGCCCCCTGGCAACGCTTTTCATAACTACAGCTATAAGAATAAGATTTGGACAGAGGAGCTGCCTCAACAAGCTCTTAAAATGCTGCAAGAGGCAAAATCAAAGACTAGAGAGATGGGTGTTGAAAAGCTGGTGGATTACATTGCATGAAACATTGTTAGTTGGGGAGGAAGAGGAAGTAAGAGTAGTTATCTCTAGTGAATGCATTGTCATGGCTGCAAAAAAATGAAGAAAATATCTCATTAAAATTGCAGAAGGCAGAGGCCATCACTTCATCTCCCTCTTAATGGCAATGCCTCATAAATAGAACTTTCCTCAGACTTTCCTCAGTAACTGAGTAAATAATCCATGTACTTTCTAATCCACCTTTTTGTCCATAAAGTGCTGAGCACATTCTTCAAGTTCAATGCATGAACAAATTATAGTAGCCTCAAGATAAGCAGTTGCAATTACTCTATCAGTGTAGTATTAGAAAAGCGTCAGAAGGCCTATTCAGACACAGAGTGTGCTACACAGCTTTTTCCAGTGACATATTTTTATTTTAAGGACATAAACCAGTAATACAACAGATTATTAGGTCCATTGCCCTTTCTTCCTCTCTCTCTAATCTCACATACGCTCATCAAAATATACATCTTAGAACATTACAATTTCCCCTGGAAAGTTCTGATTTATAAGACATTTGTCTTTCAGGTAGTGGGAACTAAAAAAAAAATTAATTAATTTCTGTGTCTTTTAAAATTGTTTTTTTTTTCTCTTGAGAATGGTGCTGCAGTATATAAAGAATTATTTCATAACACTAAGATACTTACAAACTCCATTTGGTATTAAAAGAACCAGTAGTCACATCTAATATGAGATGTGGTGCATAGTTGTGGTATATCCCTGACAAGTTATGGTTTTATCCAGCTCAGTCTGAAGGAAAAGTAGACAAAGTAGATCATGAAATTCTTTCTCTTAGAACAAAAACTGTATAAAATAACAGCTGCCAAGGTCAAACAACTTCTTTCTTCATTGGTGTAAATAGCTCAATCTTCAAAAATCAAGGTAAAGGAGGGCCCTACATTCCCTATGAAAGCACACAGGTATTGGCCTGATTTAATAGACAATGAAGGTAACTTTGCTTTTATGAAAGTCAAGATGCTTTCTTCTGATTTTCTAAACATATATTTCCATCCTGATTTCACTAATTCTCAGCTGTGATTTTGGAGGGACTTTGCTTTATGTGCACTAAAAGTCCACTGTGGTAAATGGTTATTCTGGATATCTTGTTAAAATCTAGATTCCAGATACTATGCCCATGTATACAAAAGAAGCCTTCATATATTAACTCCTTACAAAACATAAAACGGTGGTTTGTGTTCTTTTAAAGGTTCAGCATCTGTGGGAAAATACCGTTTGGTTATCTCTTAAAACAAGATACTGACATCTTCATGAGTAGACATAAAATAGATAAAATTAAAAAGCTTTGAAATAATAGAACATTATAAACCTCACCTTCTGCCTAGTAAAAGTAATTTAAAAAAAAACTTTTCAGGAACATATATATTTATGACAGCTTTATTGCAACAGCATCTCATTTCACTTTCTGCTGAACTTCTTAGTTTGGTCATGGTATGGAAACACACACTTCATATTATTGCTTATATAACTGAACAGTGTACAGCGAAATTTCTGTGTAGATTAAATAAAAAGAGCCACAACAGATATTTTTAAAACTTTCTACTTTTCAGTAAAACCAATTCAACACTAGGCCAGCCATTATCCACTTTGGGAACAGATAACATAAACATATCTGTAAAAATTGGTAGACAGAGTACAAGAGAGACACAGACATACTGCAGAAAGTCCAATGAAGGGCCATGAAGATGATGAAGAGACTGGAGTATCTCCCATAAAAGGAAAGGCTGAGAGAGCTGGAACTCTTCAGCCTGGAGAAGAGAAGGCTCAGGGGGATCTCATCAATGTGCGTAAGTACCTAAGGGATGTAAAGAAGATGGAGCCAGGCTCTTTCAGTGGTGCCCAGTGACAAGACAAGAGTAATGGGCACTAACTGAAACATGGGAGACTCCATCTGAACATCAGCAAACGCTTTTTCACTGTGAGGGTGACTGAGCGCTGGCACAGGTTGCCCACAGAGGTTGTGGAGGCTCCATCCTTGGAAATATTCATAAACTGTCTGGACATGGTCCAGGGCAGCCTGCTCTATGTGGCCCTGCTTGAGCAGGAGGGGTTGAGCCAGATGATCCTCAGAGGTTCCTGCCAACTACAGCTATTTTGAATAGCTGAGCAATACAAGTTATCATCACTAACAAGTCTTCTCACATCTCACTTGCACTTTTTCTCTGAAAATATCTAAAGATGGAAGGCTGAGAGAAGAAACATCCTCATT
>NW_010180799.1:45841-57737 GCF_000695765.1 Mesitornis unicolor
CTGCTACTGTCATACTGTCTATGCTGATTTGTACTCATTCCTTTTTAAAAAGAAAATCTGATTTCTTCTTCCAAAGCACTACACAACACAGCAAAATGAGGCAGACAGAGGTGCAGGGTTAAACTCATGCCTAACCTGACAATTCATTCTGCTTCTTCTCAGTTAAGACATGGCTAACTCTCTCCTCATGTCCTGAAGGCACCCCACAAAATAGCAAGAAAGGAGAGACATAAATGGTGGAGTGATTCTATACTTGTCTGTATCCCCTTAGAACAAAGAAATTACAAGAAAGCTAGATTTTGCAACATGTCTTTAAATCAATAATGAGCAGCAAATGCATAACAAACCTTGTAAAACCAGCTTAAGTGTTGCACTGAGGATGCTTCAATGAAGGACATTTCATTTTATACTTAATAACTGTTAGGGTTGGGGAGAAGGAGAAGTTTGTTTATTTTGTTTCTCCTGATTCCTATAGCTAACTCGAGTTACCAGACCTGTGCACAATACTTCTCCACTGGAACACAAACCATCAAAGCCCTGTCACCCTTCCCAAGATACAAAGCTGCAATTTGGGAAAAAAAATATATAGTCCCCCACAATTTCTAGAGTTCCTTCTGAAATTATCAGTGACTTTAAGCTGTTTATTAGTGTCAGCGTCAGGTTGCAAATCTGGGAAGGCAGACATATCAATCACATATAGCAATGATGACAGTAGCTGCAAATCAGGGGAAAGTGCATTAACTGCCAAGGCCTCCCACACATGGAAAAACATTTAACAAAGACAGCTGATTAACTCATTCTCACACAGTCATTTATACTCCACTGCTGACTGCATTTCAAGAGTAATTTCCATTACTATAATAAGCACACTATACGACTTGCTAATAGAAACAGTTCACAGTCTCCTTGCAACATTATAATATTAAACACAAAAGGCAAGGAAGAACTTCCACAAAACATTCCAAGATCTGGTGTGGATTAGAAAATCTGTAGCAACAGTCATGACAAACTTTCAGAGTTATCCAAATTGTGGGTACCCCTTGTCTGCAGAGAACTCCTTATGGCAATTCACAGGTCGTCAGAGTCCATACATTGTTCCCAACCACTTCCTCTACCACATTTAACCTCCATATGAATCTTCTAATTCACAGTGTGGGATCCCTCCCCCGGCCCTTTTGTAGCTTGCTTTTCTATTATTCCTTCTCTGAGGCAAGAACCTACACTAGGTTGTTTTGACTGTGAAGGTGTTAGTCTCTCTGCTTTTAATTTTCTTCTTCCAACACATGAATGTCTGTGCAGGGATTTCTGAGGAGTTTATTTTATTAGTCACACATTATATTTATATCATTCTATGGCTCTTCCTGTGGTTTTCATACAGTACTGTTTAAAGTATTCAGAAAAATATATGAGCAGTTGGGAAAAAGTATGCAATTTTCTGTCCAGTCTTTCTGTTTGAACATTGCCTGCTTTTTTCCTGGCAAATGAGCTGGTTAATTCTTTGCAGACTGTGTCTCAGAAGCAGCGCTTGAGGAAGAGCCCTTGTGTCAGATCAAGGAAGTCCTAATAAATCAGCATCTGAAAATGATAGCATGCAGAAGTGTGGCATGCATGGGCCTTTAAAGAACTGCATGCAAAAGAATAATTTCGCTGTCAACTGTAACTTCCCTCTCCCCAAGTCTCAAACTGTTGAAGTGCTCTTGACTGGCACTCTTTTTGCCTGTTAAAGAAGACCACCACAAATTTCCCTTCATTTCATAGCTGTAAAATCACTAAAGTAAACAATATGAGTACCTTGGATACCTTTTGTCATCAGCAACATCAAACAGCTGAAAAGCTGCTTTATATCTGATCTTCCTCAAAGAGGTATCCCAGAGGACAACAGCAGTCTTAGAATAAATTGAACATGCTGCCACAAAATCTCCCCTATACTGTTTAAACTTTCTGCTGTTGCAAGCCTCATCAGTAGGTTATTGACAAGAGTGTAGGTTTTCATACAAAGTGATCAGAGAAGCTAATATTTATACCGTGAACACAGCCACTGACCATAACTGAATTCCCAGAAAGGATAAAAAGGCTATATAGCCCATTGGAAGATTTATGTTAAAGTACAGCAAAAGGTAATGAACACATGAAAAACCATAGTGATCAATTCAGAATTCAAAGACTTTAATATTTGATATAGAGATTAAGGCCAGAGGAGATGATTAAATCATCTACTGTGACCACCCTTATGTCCCAAGATTTTACATTTTGCTTAGCACTCACATACTAAGACGAACATTTGTATTAAACTTATTTCCTAGAATGATGTCCAAAGTTGAACGGGAGACACTATATGAAATCACTATTTTCTTGGATGTTTTTTGCCAGTGCTTAGTTATCTTCACTGTTAAAGTATTGTGATTTAATCCCACTGGGAACTTCCCTGGCTTTAAATACTAGCCATGTACTTATTGTGAATCCTTTCTCTGGGAGATAAAGAAAGAATTAAGGAGTCACCAGTGCTTTCTCCCAGTTGAAACATTTAAGCATTGCAATCAAGTTGCTTCAGCCTTGCTCACTCCACTGAGATGTAAAGCCTGCCTCAAGGAGGCTGAACAGAGCTTTTGGTTTATGAAAAACCTGCATCATGGTTGCCGGACTCAAGAAAGTGATGAGGCTACAGATCTATTGCACATAACTAGGCCATTAACATGAAAGTTGAACTGAGTAAAGATAAATGGAAGACTACCAGTGAGCTGAAGAAAAGAAGAAGAGAAAAATAATAATTAAAATCAAATGAGTGAATAGCAACAGATAAAAAAAGGACAATGAAAAATGCCATTCAAAAAATTATATTAAAATTCCAAGTTCTTTAGCTCACATTGAGAAGAGCAGTTTGAGAAGAGGAGAGGGAGAGGAAAGGAAAAAAACCTTTCTAAATTTTTACCTTGTTTCCTTGTTACACCAGAATTCCCTTCAAGGCAGCACATTATCTGGATTAGAAAATACTCTCATTGATTCAAACGGCTGTTACAAGCAATGAATTATAAGCACCTCATTAATAACAATCACCAGTTTCGGAAGCTTTGGCCACACTCCCTATTTATTCTGATATTAGTTAATAGGGAGAACATTTCTCTTTTAGCCCTCCTCAGCTCTTGCTGCCAGAAACAAAATAGAAACATTCTTCAAAGACAACAGTCCTCTGAATGAGGCAGACTCCGTGTCCTGTGGATACTCACCTGCGCAGCATCAACAACACAGTCAGTGTTGGCAATACAAAAAGTGTATCAATGTGCTAGACTTCTTCTAAACTATTCTAATTTTGAAATCTAGTCTGATTTGAATGCACGCTTAGATTACAAGAAAAGCAGACTGAGAAGCATAGGTCTAGCCAGAGCTATTTTCTGTGTCTTATATGGCAAGCAACCTTCAGGACTACTTCAGCTGTGATTTCAAATGGTTACTCATAAGATTATTTTACAGGAAATTTTTTCTAGAAAAATTCTTTAGAGAGGTAAATTCACTCTGGCTTTTTAAAGTGCAGCTGCTTAGATGGTTATAGACCATTGCATCCTTCATTTCCTATACCCTAAACTAGCCAGAACAATTCTAGTGCAGAAGCTATGCAGATTTGGTAGCGACATGCTATATGTAAACTAGCTTCAACTGTGCCTGAACAGGCTTTACTTTTTGCTTAGACCAGAGATGGTTTATATCTGAATTAGGTTTTATCTGTGCAAGTATATGACTACATGCATGTAAAGGTGTGGACAAGTCTTAAGTTAATTAAAGGGAAATAGCCAAAATTGTGACTAAGGTAGAATATTTAAATAGTACATATGAAGACAGGTATATTTGTTTACACTTCTTTTCCACATATGGTTGAATACCAAATGATACACCTTAACTCTGAAGATTCAATGTTAGTATGAAATGTATCTCAGATGGAATATTTAGTTCATGTAAATATAAAAAGTAAAGCCAGCAGAAAAACAAGAATATAAGTCAGCATTGCCAGGCAAGGGAACACAGCTTTTCTGGACCTGATATGTAATTTTGAAAGATAAACTTTCCTAAAATGCAAAAGAAGCAAAAACCTGAGGCACCCCTGAGATTCAGCAAAACGCATGCAATAAAAATATTCACTTTTGGTGCAGTACTGAGTTTACTAACATATATAAAATCAGGTAGGTCATCTGGAGGCATTTATTTTCCGAACAGCATAAAACAATTCTGCACATAAAAAGGTAACTATTCCAGCCATGTCTGCATCCATTTGCATTTATTTTGGGGGCATACAGAACCCTGAAGGTAAGTTTCATTCTAACAAGTGCTAAATGTTGCAAAGCACTTAAAGGAAATTAAGTCCCTGAGTCCTATTCAGTAGTAATTGGAAGTCTAACTTCTTAGTCCGTCTAAAACAACCAGTCCTAAAATCTTGATGGTTGAAAAATACATTACCCTCTGAAGGCTGTTATTGTTATCTTTACAAAGTCATTATCAATTGTATTAATTCTTGCCCCGAAAGCACACCCAAGAGGAAATTTGATTGAAGTGTCAAAACAAAATTACTGCAGCTGCTTCCTGAGAATTTTTGCATTTCATAATTATTTTCATTAAAAATGCCTAAACAACACACAAAGCTTATCTACCATCATTTGATATCTAATGTTTTAGAAGTATAGTTTAAGATTTCCCTAAAATGAGCGCTAGTTAAACACTGAGGAACTTGGCCCTTCCTCCTTACATTCCATTTTCTGGAGCATGAAGATTGTCTCAGAGAACACTTCATTAAAATAAATCTCATATTTCGCCACTAACTTGTCATTTACCTCATGGTGGGAGAAAAGCGATGCCAAATAGCTTACTGAGCTTTGATACATTTGCTCAGTGATACTGGCTTAATTTAACATATCCCTTGGTTCCTTTTCTTAACAACATCTTGTAAATTATCCTTCCCATTATTTTCCTTTTCTTTTCTGTACCATTTTGATGCATAGTGTGAAGCCATCCATCAGGAATCGGAAGCAATGTATCCACTAATGGAATGCTTCCAGCTCAGTGAGCACACCATTCATTTTCAGCGTGATACAGCATTTCCACCCACAGTGGCCAAGTCTCCACTGGACATGGTTCCTCCCTCGCTGGAGCAGCTGTCCAAGGTACTCCTAGATCGCCTTGGTGTGGCAGGGCTTGCTCTGCCCTGTTTACCTGCTCTGGGTGAGCTACGTTTCTGTCTCTCAATCATTTCCACTTTTCCTCAATCGCTCACATCTTTATCATTTACTTGAAGTTAAACCCTTTTCTGTAACTATCTCATTCAGCACAAAAAACTGGTTTATTTTATAAAGCAGAATGCCCAAATATTCCCACGCACAACTACATACTTTGTAAATACTTGATATTTCCTTTATCAGATTAAAAATATGATAACTTTCCTGGTTTTATATTCCCATGCAGTCCTTTACAGATCTGTTTCCAAAAAGTGGCCTTCCATTAATTGCAAACTCAGTTAATGGCAAGTGCAACTGATGGCATATAGACATTCATCTATCTGACTATACTCACAGGAGTCATTTAGTCTGAATGCTCCCCAGTAATCACAAAATCAATAACCACCTTCTTTTAACAAGTTCCTCTGTATGTGAAAGCTCTTTAATACCTTCCTCCATTTCATGTATCATTTCTCTGTGACTATTCATTTTGTCCAAAATGAGAGTCTTTCCAAAATGAGATCTGTTTTTTATCTATTCTACAATAGCTCAACTAACAGGATTTTTTGCATCATTCCTGTAGGCCATAATAGTTTTTCCTTTTTTTCTGCCAAGAGTCTCTGTACTCATTCAGATGTACTGAAAAGTCCAAATAATATGTAAATGATGGCTCTATGGGGATTATTTGGACATAAATTTTGCAGAACCGCAGTTCCTCAGGGTTCCATTGTAATGACATCGTTAGTGTCCATGCTATACATGTTACGCCCACCTACTCTTGGTCACAGGCGATGCTAACCGAATTGTTAATACAGTGGTGCTAGTCTCAGAAGTAAACTTAGGCATTCACAATGTTTGAGAGCATCCAAAATTAGGCAAGAGGAGTTCACCCATCCTGAATAAATGGCAGCAGAATCAGCATTACTTTTGGATAAGAAAGTCAACTACCTTTTAAATTAAACAGACTTTGAAAACTTCTTTCTTACTTTTTACACGACTATAATTTTTTCATGTCATCTCCTTATTGTAAGATGCTGAGTGGCTTTCACTTTCTTTTATTTTTGCAGTTCCTACTCAGTAACGGTAATCTTCTAAATGAAGTAGAACTCTTCAGTATTGCTGTATTACAGGAAATTATAATAGTCTATTGATTGCAGTTTAGTCAATGATCCATTCGTTATTCTGTCTTAAAGGCATCTGGAGTTTGTAAAATAATGTATTTGATTATCTCAATAGTCAATATAAACACAAAAGGGGGACTGCAATGAACCAAACCAGTTAAGATAATCAATGCATTTGTGAAAACAGGGTATCAAGATGTTCATCCCACTCATTACACCTAAGTCTGAACTGCTTTTCTAGGCTAACAGTCTGTATAAATAATCAGGTATAATCCCACAATAAGGCATTTGTTGCTCCAGAGATCTTTAGCCTTAAATGTGGTGTGAGTACACATTTTACATAGAGATGAAACAGGGTAATATCTGTCTAAAGTGCCAGTGTTAACATTCAAAAGGTGAGAAATGGTACCTCATATATTTGGTAAGTGAAGCAGCTTTGCTGCATATTTCACTTTAAATGTCAGGCATCCTGATTAGGAGACAGTAAAAGAGATGGACTATGCAGAAAAGTTTGATATTTAATTGGATCATCCACTTCCATAGCACACGTCTGCTACTTCTTATACCACATTATGATCCTGATTTTTTAGTTCAATATAATTCTTTTTCTCAGAGTATAACAACAAAGAACATGAAGACAAAGGAGTTAAAAATCAAGCTAATAGAAAAGTAATGGAGTAAAGAATCAAGCTACAAATCTTCACTTTCTCCTCAGAGTTTGATTTTACAGGACCTCTGCCATCAACACCCCACATGAACTACCAGAGGTCAGTTTGGATAAAATCTGGGGGACTAGTAGACTTATGGGGGAAGCAGATGATGTGTTTAGTTAGGACTTTCTGGTAGGTGAGGACTGGCAGAGAAAAACATGTACAACTAACCTTTCACCTTACCTCAGGGAGAACATCACTCATTTACCAGCAACCACACATTTCTGCACCTCCTGCAGTCATATCATTCTGACTAAAACATGCAGAAAACACTTGGCTTTCAGACAAACAATGGGGAAGGCAAACAGAGTGCTCACACACAGCATGGTCCTGTGTCATATGCTGAAGCCTACTTTCATGTTCCTGCCTCTTTTAAAAGCAACATGCAAACAGTAGTCCTGTCTTGCTTCAAAAACTCAGGACTGCATTAGTTCATCCTAAAATAGCTATAACTAATACTCATCTCACTTAAATGGTATTTCTTTTGTACTTTAAAGTATGTCTTTTAGCCATCAAAGCTTTTTAAAAAGCTATTCACCAAAATTCTTGACTTTCTTTTTCACCCATAACCAAGTTATTTCCTTCCCCCTCCTCGATCCTGCTTTCTGGCCAAAGTAAAGCTCAGTAATATTTAATGCATTTTCACCCATGTAGCCCATTCCAGCAACATTTCTGAGTATTAATCTCTGGGTTAACTATATCTCTAGAATACCTTGAATAGAGTTTTCAAATTTCATTTTTCCCAACTGGAGAAGGACTGTGTCTTTCAATGAAGTTATATAAATATGAAGTTATATAAAATCTTCTTTTAAACATGTTCTATTGCTGTTTCCAAGTATCTCTGAAACTAAACTGGCTCTGAAGAATGTTTCAATTTCAGATATTTATCTTCTCTAGCTGTGCTATGTATGGTACAATAACTATCCATTAACACAACAAGCCAGCATGTATAAACACTTATTCAGGCTCTGAATATTATTTACTTTGACCACATATGGAACCTTTTTCATTTACTGTTCACAAACTTGGGGTTTTTTTGTTCATTCATATGCCTAAGGAAGCCATTTCCTACTCAGCCAAAGAGGGCTTTTTCTCTATCTGCTACACAGTGGCAGCCCACAGCCAGTTTGCAGGAATACTTTGCATCCAACCATTTTAACATCTTGCAATGTGTTTTAAAAGAGAATGGAAGTGCTTTCAAATGCTATTGTGTTTTCCCACATCCCTGTGTTTTCCTGCTTCCTCCTTTCTGGCAGCAAACCTTTTCCTCAGACATTCTGCACCTTCCCAGAATATGTTTTTCAAGTACTTTACAGGCAACAAAACAGCACTGATATTTTGAGCCACATTTCAGTCACATACTTTTAGTCTGTTTTCACTATGCTTAATAAGACTGTTCTGCTCAATACCACCAAATGAAAGTTAAGCTCCACTGAAGAGAAAAAAAAAATTAAGGAAGTCAGCTATTCTGGCTAGAAGATGTTTATTTTCACTTGGCTTTTAACTTTCTTTTTTCCTCCACATTGGATATAGTCAGCATGAATTTAGTTGGGTGGCTACTGTGGAAACTAATATCTACTAGAGGACTTCCATTCTACAGCAAAGGAACGGCATCCCCAGGTAAAAGAAAAAAGACTAGCAGTGTCACTGTCAGGAACATCAGCAGTTGTTAGTCCCCCCTCACAGACTGCTAAGACAGGCAAGAGTTGCGGTGCAGTTCTCTCTCCTATGGAAAACAGCTGGAAAGCATTAACTCCTGTCACACAGTCTAAGTCATAGCCATCAAGTCACACTGACACGTAATTATTATAATCGAGATTCGGGTCTCTGCTGTTGAAACAAAATATTCTATCAGATCAGAACAGGGCTTCTGCTGGCAAGGAACAGCACCAGTGTCAAAGGAAAGCACAATTAATATAATAACAAGATAGCAATTGAAAACATAGCAACCTGAAACACTTTCCTATCAAACTTATATACACTATGTTCAATTCAGCTGAATTCCTTTTGATCTTGTATAATGAAATGGGAACACCCAAATTATCTTCTTCATTCACCAGTTTCTGTCGTGCTCCTTTTCTTGATTATAGTCCCAACATTTTCAGTCTATTTTTATAGAAAGCTATTCCCTATGTCTCAATCACTTTTATCTCCTATATTTATCTCTTTCCATAACTCCTGCTAGGAAGAATGACCAGTCTTGACCAGAGTATTCAAAATGACAGTTTTTTTCTCAGATGTCTATAATGACAATAGAGCATTTTAAGGGGTTTTCTTCCTACCTAGTTCACAGTACCTCTGGTCTGTTGTTCTGCCTAGTACTGTACACTGAACAGAGGATTTTATTGAGCCTTTAGACGAAGATTAGTAGAACTTCAAGGTTTTCCATTAGTACATAACACAGAATCTGTAATTCTCCTTACCTAAACCCCTCTTTCTCTTAAAACTAAACCTTCCTTACCTGTTTGGCATCCTTTTCTGAAATTGTTCATAGTACTTCATTCATTAAAATTTAGTCCTCTGTCTTCTCAGTGTTGCATGAAGAACTTGAAGTTCTTTCTAACTTCTCTTCAAAACATATATTTCAAATCATTCATCAACATTTTCTCTCCAATAACCTAAATTTAACTTTTGTAGGACCTCTCTCTTAACTCTGTACTTATTATATCTTAAGCTAAGTTTACAGTCTCCTCAATACTTTCCTAGAGGTACATTTAAAGGACACATGAGATCCAGTCCTTTTGCATTCAACAAGTAAAAGGGATCACCGCACATTGCCATATTGATACTTTTCCTAATTATTGGAATAGGGTGACTGCATCTTCACCTATAAGCTCATCTTTTAGAACAACTTTGCAGGCACTTGAAGAACAGGATCAGCCTTCTTTACTTCTTGATGGAATCTAGATTTTTCTTTCCTACTTTTTTTTTCTTTTCAGCAGAACAGTAGAAGAAATCAGTTGAGAGAAAATTCCTTAGACACTACAGCAACAAATGTAATCAAACTACAGGTAAAGTGAGACAAATAAACAGAACTGCACTATGTTCAATCCCCGTAAAGCTAGCTCCATAAGTAATTTTGTCCCTTCTTCGCTTCATCAGTACAAAATTATTTTGGCCTCTTAAATCTGGAATCATCCTTTCTCATTTTAGCCACTCACTCCAAGAAACTCAGTCTGGAAACTATCACGAAAGAGAAAATGGGATAATACTAGAGAAACAATCCAGATACTAAGTAAGTTGAATTGTCTTCAGACACGTCTACCAATCTTCTTCAATTATAGAGATGCTTAAAGTAACTCAGCTCTTAACTCAGGCATTACAATTAAATGTTAGAAGTTAACTGTATTGAATGTGTTTCCAAATCTGATTTAAGTCAGTGAAAAGGCCAAAGGTTCCTTCTATTGCTTTTACTAACTGTAGATCATCTCTCTGTCAATACGTCTCACTTCGCCTGGCAGGGACTGGCAGCCTTCTCTCTACTCCATTTTGAAATGACCATGTCAAATTAATAAATGCTTTTGATAATTCCTTTCTCTTCTATTGCAAGAACTGCAATAGAATACAATATTTGAATTCTTTTTCCTATCCAACTAACAACTTTTCCTCTAGCTATAGCTTGCTAAACTCTGTCTGAGTTCTGTGTACCAGCACCTGACAAACCATATCAGTATATCCATCTAGTGTCTTTTCAACATATGGTGCACATTTTTCACATAAAGCACTCTCCCTAGCCCTTTGCCACTTTCGGTTTTGGCAATTGTATTAATTACAAATGCAACATGGGATGCCAGAAACTTTCAAAGAGGGGGAAAAAAGCATCCCCAGGTTATTTCTTTGAAGAATATTTTTCTGGAAATAACTAATGCAGACTATGAAAATACAATAATTTGATTTGCGGGAGAAATGTTCTTTCTTCTAAGATCCAAAATAAATCACCAGAAGCTTTCAAAGCTGACATTTAATCCATGAATTCAAATAATTTCTAAGATTTATGATCCATTAGAAAGACAGTTTCAATTCCCCATGCCCTAGCAAGATTTTAATGTATAGCTAGCAGAAAATGCATTTACACAGTATGCTTTTCATAGCAACAATATCATTTATTGATAAGGCTTTTTTTAAAAAAAATAAAATATAGCTTGTTATCGGGGGGTTTATTTGTTTATCTATAAATAACAAAGAGAGGCTAAGCCAAGGCTTAGCACTTACATAAACCTGTGGGATAGCATTTTTTCTAAATAAAGCTATAACTGGGACTCTGCAAAATAAAAGGGAGAGTTCAAGTGGCAGTAGATTGCGTCTTAAATACAATCTATGATGTATGTACAACCAAATTGAAGTAAAAATAAGACAAGTCCAGCTCTCCTCTTCCTTGTCTAGATAGAAGGATTCATATGTGCCCTCTTGCTGTTCTTTAGGAGTGTTATCTTGAGTCTATGGCATGGACAACATGCATTGCAAATACTTTGAAATCAATCTAGGAGCTCAATCTAAGAATGAAGAGTAGAGAATATCTAATGACCTGTGGCATTGTAATACTGGTAAGCCAACACCTTATCCCCCTACAATTCTTTCCTTAATGCCAACATCTTGCTATGCATAATACCAGCTAAATCCAAGACAGGAAATAGCTGTTTTGTCTTCCGGAGTACTGTATATAGTCTATGTAGTCATATAAAGTATAATATATTGGTGCCTCATAATTCCCATTGCACAAGGACTCCCACTTCAGCATTTCTATTTACTAAAGAAATAAGAGTTTGCTATGTTAAATGTACAATGGATAGAAATAAGGAGATTGGACAAGAGGTTCTCTTACACTGAATCATCATCAGTCATATCACAGAATCACAGAATCACAGAA
>NW_010180800.1:0-47998 GCF_000695765.1 Mesitornis unicolor
CTGCTTTGTGTATCTGGCGCCTCGGAGAGAGACCCTCACAGCTCACCACTCGCCACTGCCATTTCACTCCTTTCAGTTAATTGTCTAAAATTTATAATATTCAGATGCGAAGTTAATTTCGGTTGAAATCAGCCAAGAGGTCCAAAACCAACTGAGGCTATAGGAAGCAACCACGGCCTCCATAAGAGCGAGCCCAGCTGCTGGGTGAGCTGCAGAACGCCAGGGGCAGACGTGGACCGTTCCCTCTAAGCTGGCACTTCCACAGCAGCAACACTGGAGAAATTTTAAGCAACCTGGACCTACCAGCCGAATGCCTGAGGATCCCGCATAGCGGTACATGCGCAATGTCAATGTTATCAGCGTATCACGCATCACATCTGTGCCACAACCACTTACCTCACAGCTCGTTGCTAAATGCTGCTGGGCCACAAAGCCCCGTGCCATGATGCCATGCCCTGTCACCATATGCCGTTTGTTACACAACCAAATATTGCACAGATGGACATGTATCAGATTAAAAAAAAAAAAGGAGTAAAAAGTTTGGAAACACCCTATATAAGCTTGCAAAACCCATATTAATGTATTATATGAGAATTGTGGTAAACGCAGTCTTTGCTTATGCAACTGCACATTAGTTTATCAGAATGGCTCCTGCCTGATTCAGGCTGTGAGAATGGGACCTGTGCTCACATAATCCACAGAGATTCAATAATGAGTGTATCCTTATTGTTAGGCGTGTTCTCTCATGATTTATGTTTTCCATATGAGTTAAACCCAGTACCTAAGTACTTCTTGACAGAGTACTTAGAATTACATAACTTTAAACCTTACCATAACTGCTAATGGTCAGTTTTTCAAAGACACCATTCCCTGGAAAATACCTGTTCACTGAAGCTGAAACGTTACCTGATCATCTGTCATATGGGAAAACCATCTCAGGCAGAGCAAAGATTCAAGTCCAAATGTCCCACATTCCGGCTGAAAGGTTTTACTACTTTGTTGTATGCTATGATGGCACCAGTGTTTCCTCTTTTGTTCCAGTGAAATCCTGACATAGGGTAGGCAGCCTACATTCAGTCAGGCTGAGGGATGAAGCTCTTTCATTTCAGATTTCCCGGTGTAGAAGAGTCCATTGCAGCAGAGACAGGTGCAGAATTGCAAGTTAGTGCACATGAATTCTTCAGAAAAAATCTATTTTAAAAAATCTCTCTTGGGTATATGCAAATAAAAGTTTCTCAAATTATGACAGAAGTTGAATTTGGGTGCATGTTTCAGAAGTCACTTTGTAAAATGCATCTATGACACCAAATGGAAGTAATGGGGAAGATACCAGTAATGTTTCAATGTGGGCACAGGAGTGTATTTTTTCCAGTCTCATTTTTGAAAACAGCTAAAAGATGATGAGGCTTTACAGAATCACAGGTTAAACATTGTCTATAATAAATACCATCTCATCTGATGATTGTTATAGCTCATTAATGATAAGTTATAATGCAATGACAGTGCATTAATAGATGCACTCAAAATAAATTGTTGTTTATATTAAAAACTAAGCAAATTTAGTATCAGAATTTTAAACATATTTTCTTGGCAGAATAGGGAAAACCAGAAAAATACAGGTAGAAGTTATCAAACATGCGTTCTGTGGGCTGAAAATACCTAATCCAGGTGGTCTGTAACTGAGTGGCAAAGCACAGCATGAAAGACACGGTTTTTCTTCATTTTTGTGGGTTCTATGATCACCATGCCATCATCATACATCAGATATGTGCATTACCACAAGCTGGTATTCAGCATCACAACAGCATCACAAGATTAGTTCAAATGCCATCAGAACATTGAAAAAATAGAGAGTATTCAGGGCACTCTGTTGTCGGTTTGTCTTGATCATCAGTGCAGTACGCAGTTCTGTCCAGTGAACTCAAAATATCAGCCTGTTGCAATGTACTGTTCTCTGCATCAGTCTGATGCTGCACCAGGACAAAATGTCTTGATAAAGCAGAGTGTCGCAGTGATGCAGCGTCAGTTCACAATGCTGTAAAACCTCTTCAGGATCTCAAGAGATTCAGAAATTGGGGGAGGGGATACTGTGAGATATAATGATCTGATTTTTTTCTAGATTACTCTTTCAAGGTCACAATTAATTTATCCCTCCTAAATTGTTTATCAGAAGGAAAACATAATGGTGACATTGTATCATGATGCATTTGCATTTTAATGTAGTAACATACGGTTGCTTCTCAAAGAGCTTACCGAACTGGTTATTCAAGGTGGCGTTGTGAATTTTTCATCACAGAAAAAAGAGAAGATATCGACACAAACATACTCTAGTCTGGGAATGCTGAATAAATTATTAAAAAAACCAACATAGACTTAACATGGCTAATATTAAAAAAAAGGTATTTGAAACACTATTACCCAACACAAAGAGGTAGTGTGACAGAAGTTTCTAGAAATCTGTAGGTAAATAGCTACAAGTGCCTGCAGGGCCCAAACATGATTTGTTATCTGTGAGAGTACAAAACGAATGCCTACATACTCACAATCAGGAAAAAAAAAAAGAAAAAGGAAAAATAAAAGAGAGATTGCATTCATGTCTTTAAATTGGTCCACATCTCTAATCAATACCAGCAAGCTATTTCATTCACAGGAATCTTCCAGATTGTGCCTCTCCAATTTTCAGCAAGGCAGAGTTCTAAGAGCTTTGTGCTCCAACTCACAGAAATCTTTAATTTTGCATCCACTGCCTGGACTGGGTTCCCCAGTCTCCCTGCTTTGGAAATTAAAGATGGTGTCACTGGCAGAAGTGAGAGAGAACAAGTTGCAGATCAAAACCATGAAGTATCACTAGAAATGACAGCCATGGTACAGGAACACAGTATTCATATAGAAACTGTTTCTGTGTAGATAACTGCATCACTAAAAACCTCAGAAACAACTGGTTTCACGCAGACAGTAGCCATGTATCTTTATTTCAGTAGGCTGTGGACATATTATGAAGAACGGGTTTTTTTGCATAAACTAAGGCATGGATTTACCACAAGCTGACTACTTGTGAGGGCTATATGGATGCTCACTTCTATTAAATACAACCCATTTAATGAAAGGATTAGTCAACAAAGACTTTACTTTCTGTCCTGCCAAAAGTATGTGCACAGGCAGTTTCTGTCTAGCAAACTTACGCTCTTGTAGCATTTAATTTGTTCTCGTGCTGATAGGAGTTAAGAGTCATGCCTGTAGAAGGTGTTCATAAGGGGTGTATTTATGATGTTATGAGCATTAACACCTCTTATCCTTGAGCTACAGTGCATTCCAGTCACAGTAACATAGGCTGGAATTTGCAAACTGGTTTTTGTACGTTATGTGGTACAGAAGATGCTGGGGCTTTGTATAAGCAGTAACTAATACAAAAACTAATTGTTTGGTTTCTCATTTGAGGTACTATGGTTCAAAGATAAGGGTCTGGTCAAAACTAGTTAAACCAGTTTAGGAAAGATCCAGGAATTTCTTTTCAGCTGTGTATTGATGGTAGTCAGAATATTTATAGGTATCTTTGGGTTCAAAACAGAGCTAACACCTCATGAGAGGGAATTTAGATTTTTACTCTCCAAAGAAGTAATACAGTTTCTGGCCAAGTGCTGCTTTTTTTTTTTACTAAGGAATTGAGCATACTTATTTAGTGTTCTAGTTGTTTTTAAAATTTAATTCTGAATATATTTATCACATATTAGGTATCAGTGTACAAACTGGATGGGTAACAGATATATTGCTTGAAATTAAATGCACCCTGCTAAGTTCTGTATGTTTTCCATGCTAACGTGCTAATTATTTGGTTTTCTGTAGCAACTGTTAGAATTAAAATGTATATTCAGTAAAGATTACTAAATAATCAAATCACAGAATGGACGGAACATCTGGAGACCTTCTAGTCCACTCTCTCTGCTCAAAGCAGAGCCACCTAGAGCAGGTTCATCAGCCAGTTGGCTTTTGAGTATCCAAGGGCAGAAGCTCTGCATGCTCTTTGAGCAACCTATGCCAGTGTTTAACCACTTTCAAAGTAAAGAAAAAATGTTGTTTAAATGGAATTTCCTGTGTTTCTGTTTGTAGTCTCTTGGCCTGTCTAGCCACCACTCAGAAGAGCCTAGCTCCATCTTCTTCACTCCCCTGACCAGGTACACACTGATAAGATCCCCTTGAGCCTTTTCTTCTGCAGGCTGAACAGTCCCAGCTCTCAGCCTGTCCTCGCATGACAGATGCTCCAGTCACTTGATCACCTTCCTGGCCCTTTGCTGGACTCACTCCAGTACCTGCCAGTCTCTCTTGTGCTGGTACCCCAGAAATGTCTCACCATTGCTGAGTAGAAGGGAAGGATCAACTCCCTTGACCTGCTGGCAGTGCTCTTCCTGATGCAGTCCAGGAGGCTATTGACTGCCTTTGCCATGAGGGCTCATTGCTGGCTCACAGTCAACGTGCTGTCCACCCAGATCCCCACAGCCTTTTCTAAAAAGTTGTTTTCCACCTGGTTTGTCCCCAGTCTGCGCTGATGCATTGAGTTATTCCTTCCCAGTGCAAGGCTTTGCATTTCCCTTTGTCGAACTTTTTATGGTTCTTGTCAGCTGATTCTTATCTTTTGCTGCATGACTACACACAAACATAATTTCTCCTCTTGCATTCTTGCTACATCACTTAAAGGCAGCAGAAATACCTGTCATGAGATCCAAAGTATGAAACTTAATTTCATGCCCCTTCTTTTGAAAAAATTAATTAAAATGCCTCTTAACTGTACTGGCTACCGTGCTGAGTCCTGTCAGCTTGATATTAGTGATCTTTGTGTTTGATATTTTCTCTCTTCTGTGTTATTGAAGTTTTCTGATGTAATTACATTTTAGCATATCAATACATTTAATTCCATTTTAATACATTGGGTATACTGATAAACCTGTGGGTGGTAGGAACAGTTGCTAGGAATGACTGATATCTGTGAGAAGTGCTGTAGGGTGAACCGATCCTTTAAGAAGAAGGACAGGGGCTTAGTTACAACTTGCTCACTTGAGGCTTAGGTCATCACATCATTTCAGAAATACGGCTGTGCAGGCCATATGACTAAAACTAAGCAGCTCAGTGAAGAACAAATGTTGTACAGGATAGACTTGTTGAAAGGAACCAGATATTAAAGATGTGAAAGATGTTGCTCAATTAGGAACAGCAGACTGGCTGACAAAAGTTGTGCCAGGTAGCCCAGTTATGAACATAGGATTAAGGGAGCCTAATGGGCTCATGATACTGGTGCCCAGCTATCACAGGTACTGGGTCATAGAAGTTCCTTTGTAAAATGATTGTGTTCCATTTTTAACACAGTTGTATTTTGCTTCTTCTGACCTTGTAATTGTCCTTTAATTTGCAGTCTAAGTACATTTACCGGTATCCACCTTTGTTTTTCTGCCAGCACTTGCCTTTTTATCCAATAATCCATTTCCACAGTGACACATTTGTAGAGAGCAATCTTATCCCATTTCAGCTTTCATTTTATTGGGCTCGAATAGCCATGTTCTGTAAACTTTTTCTCGTATAGCAAATCTCTTAATCATTACAGGAGCCCATCTTCACGTCTTTTTGAGATTCAGTTCATAATTTTATATTTTGTTCCAGATGAAGTTTCACTGAGATCTTACACAGCAAAAATGTTTTCATACCTCTACTGAAGACAGATCTCTTGATGTCAGCTTAGATTTATATTTGTTTTTCTCTTAACTACCTCATATCAGCAGTTCATAAAAAGTGTGACTTTGATAAGTATGTTTTGGTTTCCGCTTCTGTCGTGTACAACTCTTGAGGTTCTAGCACATAGTGTTGTTATTTGTTCCCAGCCACAAAACTATAGGTTTCTATATAAATTAAATTTCCTCTCATTTCTACTAGTCTAGGCTATAGGCTCTTTTAGTATTAATTCTGCTTTGTAATCATTAATTATTTTTGTTGATGATGTTTCTTCGATTTATCAGTGAATTTCATTAGCACGTATCCACATGTCAACATTGTGTGTAGCCATTTCCTTTTGTGTCAGCTCATTTCATGCTTCACTTTTCCTCTTTAGCTTATTTATTAGTTTTCCATAACAAAATGTTGAAATCTGCTTCCTTCTTTTGCTTCCTGGTTACATAACACACCTGGAGATTTGATACCTTTGAATTCACAGTCAGATCTCCCTTCTATTTCTATTTTAGTTACCCTTTTCTTGCATAAGCTTTATAATTTGTCCTCAAAGACTGATTACACACAATCAACATCTACCTCACATAAACAAGAACAGTCTATCTGTATAATTATACAAACTATACAAGTTCTTGTCTTATTGCTTACAATGATTACTTCATAATTTTGCTGTTGTTCTACTAAGTAGTTTAATAATATCCTTTAGTATAAGCAGAAGCAATTTGTTTTCAGTTTATTGTTTCTGATTTTGTAGTTTCAAAATAATTAATGTATTTCCCATGTTTACTCTGTTCAAAATAAACCATTTCATGCTTTCAGCTGTGAAATAAAATAGTATCTCTTCCTCAGTCTTCCAATCACTGTTTCAGAAGTTTGCTGTTTGTTGGTGTTTACTGGATCTTTTATCCTTTGATAATTGATATGTTGCATTATATTAGTTGCAACTTGGCATGACAGGGGCAGATCAGAAGACTAAAGCAATCAGTGCTGAGGTCCCTCTTCACCAAAGGAGTAAGCAGAGGTGAGAAAAGCAAGCCTGTCAAATACAGGATGCTGTTCTGTTGCCTATGGTCTCTATCCCCACAGTGCCCTGGTTCTCAAGAGTAGGTTTCAGTATTGGAAGAACTGGGACAGAACTATTTCTGCCTTGACTATCTATGAGAGGGATGGGTGAAGTCAAGTTCTGAAGATGATCATCCACCTATAAGTGATTAGTTACTGTGATGCCATTGTCAGCACGGTGATCTAAGAGACTGTGTCTCCTGAGAAGTCTCCTGTGGATGCCTGTAGCAGGGCAATGCAGGATGGTAAGAGACATCTGCATTGAGGAGAAAGAGAACAGAGCATTGGGATCTCTTACTTTTGGTAGCCAGCATTGAATGAAGAGTGGGTCAAAAAACTCCTGCTTGTTCAGTTGACCCCAGGGACAGTTACTGGGTGAGGCCTTTGAGTGCAGACAAGGTGTGTCATGACTGCTGACCATCAGTCTGCTCATGCAGTGCTACTGCCTGTGCAAACTCTGCTGGTGGGACAGCACAGAGAACTATGGTCTTGAGAACAGGTCAGCAATGTGTATTACTTCTCCACAGCTCCGAGCTTATTTGCTGTTATTCCACCAGAAGCCCTGTGCTTTCCACCCTAGAGACACGTTTGAAAATTATTACAATTATTTTGGTTTTAATCAGGTATGCTGATACAGGGAGCTGCTGATGCTGATTGTGGTGGGGAGAAAGTTAAAGACATAGCCCTTTGCAGAGCTTTCTGTGGGATTAGGAACTGGATACTCAGAGCAATGCTGTAAGGTACACACTCTTCCACATTTTCCTGTGTAGTGACCATGGGACTGAGGGTGCCGATGCCCAGATGAGCTGCCAGCTTGGTAGAGTGTTGCCACCTGGGGATCCCTTCAAGCTGTCATTGCTCCATCTCTTGTGTGACCCCAAAGTGTAGTTGTAATTCTTGGTATTCAAGAACACTGCCTTTGTTCATTCAAATTTATTGAGGCAACGGTCCTCTCAAACCCTGCAGTTGTTGTGAGGTTAGCAACCTTCTGATGCTGCCATGGAGTAATCCTGCTACCCAAGAAACAGCTTTCTCTTGACACAGATTCACAAGTAGTGTCATTTTCTTAAGGCTCCTGGTTGCACCTCTCTGAAATCTCTCTGAACTTGGAAAGATAGCTGTTGACATGGCAGAAGCAAGTAGATGAAGAGCAAAAAAAGAAAAGCAATAAAAGAAAGAAGGGCATCGGCAACGTGGGAATAGCAACAGAAAGTCGGTCAGGAAAAAGGATTTCAAGCACGAAGTAGATGAGTAGATAAATGAGGAAGAGCTGAAGACTGGCCATCAACAGCGAATGGAGTTGTTGACATGACACTTGAATCTTGAATTGGTTCATGATGTGCCATTGATTTTTCAGACAGTGGAGGCAGAGAAACATGCTTAGAAAAGCCATCAGGCATGGAAATGAGAGTCATGGAAACTTTCCTTTATTTTGAGTGTGAATCCTTGAATGGGGTGAGGAAAAACACGTCTTATCTCATAGCAGCACTGTTGGCACTCATATGATGTAGTTATGCTACTGAGCAGAGTTTTGTTATTCTTCATCAAGGTTTTTGGGCTGGCATAACACAAACAGTCCACAAGAAGAGCCTCAGACTCATGGCAAATTACAGCTTCAACAGATGAATGAGATCAAGATCCCTGCTGAACATACCAAGTTGAAACACCCATTAAAGTATGGACAAAAGCAAATCCTATCTTAGGAAACTATGTCATGATGAAGCAGATGTTATGTTGAAGTGATTCCTACTGCTATTGCGAAACAGTTACTCTGCCAGCATCCCTGGCCTGAGCCTGGAAACTACCCCTAAATGATACTGCAGCAGATACAGCAGCACAAAGGATCAATCTGGTATGTGCTCATCTTCTGGCTCTTAGGCACAGTCTTGGTACCCATTTTGAGATTTTTTACTTTATTTCCACCTGCCTAAGAGAGACTCTAGAATCTCATCTGAGTCATTGAGTGATATGACCTGGAACTTGAATAGAAATTAGAATAATAGTGGGAGCAGTAGGAGAGAGGTCATATTCAGAAACTGTGGAACCTCCTGTAATTAACTTATTTATTTATATAGAGCCACAGGTCAGCTATAGCAAAAAAAGATAGTGAGGTCTTATGAACACTGGTTCTAAGATTAGTATTTGCAGTTAAGTCATCTGTGACATGTTCTTTCTTCTGAACTTTACTTTATGCTATCAGTTCTACAGACCAGGGACCATAAGTGGTTTAAGATGCTACTGTGATTCTAATATAATCTTTGACACTGATTTAAGGCCATCACCAAGATGCTATGTGCAGATTCCTGATAATTTGGTTGCGATACATAAGTAGCACTGGAAGACAGATGTTGAATATCATGGAAAGAAGCACCTCGCCTTTGTTTCTTACAGTCTCTTTCCTTAAGTGTCTGCTACTGGCCATACTTAGGGTAACACTGAGAAAGGACAATATTGTCTCAGCTTGGCAGTCATCAATTTCACTGACGTCCACTGAGTGGATTTACACCCTTGAGCAATGTAAGCTAAGTTTATGATACCTTGTTGCAAGATGCCACTGATGCTGAGACACCTCTGTTAAAATTTCTCATCAAGCAATGAACTATATGAATTCTAACATTGAAAAGTGCTTTGTTCAGATAAATTAGTCAGTTGAGTATATACTAGAGAGCTGCTTAATCTTCACCTTAACATTAGCCATATTAGACCATAAGATTATAACACAGTACACTTAAACTCCACCAAATGCACTTACTATCATGAAACTATTTCTTTTTGAGACGCTTGAATTTATAGTCTATGCTTTAAGTTTTAATTGCAGCTATAATAATGCTATGATATTGCTGCACTCTCCAAAAGGACTTGACTCTCAAAGCAGTTATCAGGTCTTCAGATTACTGAGGATACAGCATTTTTTCTGTAGAAGATTCTACAGATATCTTGACTGGGAAGAATATAAGAATACTGGACATTTGTCAAGGGTTTCTGGTTCCCACCATTCAGTCCTAAGCAGGCAGCAGGATGTTCAGAAATCCCAAACACTGTAACAAACACACAGTAGTTACGGCCCTTCCCAGAAGATTCAGATCTAATGTGCATGTACTGTAGCAATGGCTGCAAATTCACAACAAATCCAGCAAATTCTGTGTGTGTTGAAGTTAGAGAAAATGCTTTGTTTCCACATGAAGAATATGTAGAGGTGATGTACTGCAGCCTGAATTTGTCAGGCTCACTGTTTAAGCACAAAATAGATGGGTACATACTTCTATCCAGGCAGAGATAAAAAAGCCCCAACGTAAGAACATCAGTCTCAAGGCAATAGTCCTTACTCCTATATAAGGACTCGGAAGTAATTCTGAGCTGTGATCTCACTTTGGAGAAGGCTAAAGACCCAGTAATCTGGTGATTAAGGCACCCACATTGGTGCTGACAGACCAGAATTCAGTCCTCGCTCTGCTTGATTAGTGTTACTTCTTTCTCCACAGTTCGTGAGAGCAACCTTGAGAGTAGGCTGCTGTATGCCCTGGGCGTCAATCTGCAATCTCTTATTGCAAAGTTTCACTTCACATAAGAAATTCTTCAAAACAGGGGTGTGGATGAGAGACAGAAGGTGGATTAGTAAATGCATCCCTCCTCCTAACTAGGATCCTCCTAAGGGGGAAAACTGAGTCCACTCCCCTAAGGAGAGAAGGAGCTTTCTGTAGTTTGGGGTGTAAATTACATTTATCTGTGTTCTTGGCAGGACCAACTAGTGTCTTGAATGCATTGGTAAGAGAGCCAGGGTTTCCAGTGAGGGGCTGAAGAAAGTCAAACATCTTTGCAATCCTTATTCAGATTGATTTGGTGAACTTTGAGGCTCAAGAGTAGAAGAAGTCAAATGGGGTATTATTACTCTGTGAGACATTTTAGTAGCTGCTCTTATTCAACAATGGGTCAGGATCTCTCGTCTTTGGCCATACTCTGGATCTGACATTTGGTGCACAGTAGTAATTTTTTTTTTCCTCTTGCTTAATGCAGGACAGGTTTTTGCCAAAACTAGTACGGCGTAAAAGATTATTTTGTACTGTGAGTTTGTTCTACTGAATCCTGGTTTCCCTGATACTATATCGACTGCATCTAGTTTAACTACTTGCATTAGCTAAATGCCTTCCCATTCTTTGGTATTTTATGAAAATGAAAACCATAGCACTTGGTTCCATCACTTTTTCCTGAAACACAGCAATCCATTTGGTAGATAGCATTTGAAATCAAGCCTCTGCATTGTCTTAAAGAGGTTAACCTTTTCTTTCATTTCATAGAATCATAGAATCATTTGATTGCAAAAGATCTTTAAGATCATCGAGTCCAACCATAACCTGTCCACTACTAAACCATGTCTCTAATTTCCTTCATTTCCCATTCTAATTTCCTCACTCCCTTATCTCCTCCTTGCCTTACTGGACTGGGTGCTACAGTCTCTTGAAATCTCTCCGAATCATAGAATCACAGAAAAGTTTTATTTGGAAGAGGTATTGGACCTTGACTGGCCTGAGCCCCCACTCAAAGCAGAGGCAACTCCATGACTTGACCAACTTCAGAGATAAATCTGTCTGCTCTGGCTGCAAACCCCTCTCCTTCTGTTACTGGAATTTACACTGGTCTCATCTCTATTGTTTCTATAAATGCTAGACTGAGGTAATAAGAATGGGAAATGAAGGAAATATAGTTCTTATTAAATTAACCTAGACACACTAAAAGCATAGAGCTTGGGTGTTTCATTTTGTTCTTTGCCATAATGTGTAGGTGTTGAGTTCTGCTGTGTGTCTGTGATCATGGAAAACTACAGCACTGTAGGGATCTATCATTTCTAAATTACAATGCAGGTAGGTGCACCCAGCGATAATTTAGGACAAAATACACTACTAAGATTTTGAAATTAATCCTCAATCCAAGTATTACAAAACAAGAAAGTTCAGAACAAAGGTGACCTTGAAAAAAAAATCAGACTATGTCAGGACAGAGCAACACATCACTCAGTGGTGATACCGGGCAGAAATTACAGGAGTGGCAGGTAAAGACATTTCAGAGCTTGTGATCTTGGTTAATTTTAATGTAGTAGCATGAAATGCCTCTGCTTGTCTGTTACATCACTGGCAGGGAGAAGATATGGATGCAAACAGTTCTCAAAGCATAGCAACAGCAGTGACCTGGTGGTTTTTTTTACCAGGATCAGATGCTTGCCAGTGAGTTAGGAGGCTAGTAGCCAGCTATGCTGAGAGCTGCAGGCAGATCAATATCTACTTCTGCCCCTTACAAATGTCATTAAATGGAGCTGTGTCTCCAGGTGAAAGTGCAGGCAACCTTGTGCTCCTCTTGCACTCTCTCTTAGAGTCCTTTTTCTATTCCAAGGCCCTACCCAATCATCTACAGTTGACAGCACACCACAGAAGGCAGCATGCAAAGACCCCCAAGCAAACTCCTTGCAGGATAACAGAGACACATGTCCCAGAAGCAACCAGAGTGGAGACATTTATCTTAAGCTATAATATATTATAAACCACATGGCAAACTGAAAAAACCCCATCTCTCATCTCCCAGCTAATTAGTTTGAGTGCAGTGCCATGAGGATGCAATGACAATGATTCCAGTTCTGGGGTTAGCACAGCCAGCTGGGCCATCTGATATCTCAGCAGTCTGGAATAGACACACATATAGTTTACCTCATAAGGGACATTGACCTAATTATCTCCCTTCACAATTTTTCCCTCATTCAAAGGAGTACCTTTTGTCTGAAAGTCTGAAAAAAAACCAAACGCTTTTGGCCATCTTTTAATTGTAAACGCTGCAGCAGAAATAATCAAGAGCTGTACTCCCAAAAGCTTATGCTCTGGATGAAGTTGCACATTCTCTTCAATATGACAGAATCTAGAAAAAAATAGATGACAGAGTTAGCTGTTTAGTACTGGAACTAAGAAAGGGTGCTAGGCTTTCCCCACTAATGGCTGCCTTGTGAACATACAGGAGGTTTGACTGATTCTCAGTCTTTTTATCTATGTGTAGATTGACCATCTGGCAATGCTTTTGGGCTCACAAACACAGACGTGAGCTCTAGCTCTATCCTGATTCCACATCACGATGTGACTTCACTATACATTATCACTTCTGTCCTTTTCTCTCATGCCTTGGTTTACATGGGAATAAAATCAGGGGCTTTGCATTAGAAAGACTGCAGCACTCGTTAACTTCTCTATCTATGCAGTCAGGGGGAAGGGACTCTGAGGCCCACCACAGTGCACATCTTCAATATCGTCTTCTGAAACAGTCTCCATATCTTTTCCCTCACATTTATTTTAAAGATTTTCTTCCTACAGAAAAGCTCCTTTCTAGAAATTTTTACTAATTTCCAGTTTTCCAGAATAGTTATGACAGCCTATTCCCAGTCTTCATGCACCCAGAAGTTGTCCAAAGATGTAAAAGGAAAACCTGCTTTTATTATTCTGCCCTTGTCTATACATATGGGACCATCTTTTCAATATGAAAGAACTTATTTTTATTCCTACCCTAATGTAAAGGACTTCGAGATTCTGTTACAAGGCTCCAGCTTTTCCAGGCTGAGAAGCAGTTGGATCTATTTTTTTTTTCCATTTTGGCTTTCACACATCGTATGCAACATATGGTTACACCTATCTTCTCTTTCATCTATCTCTTTAATCTTCTTTTGGGGCGACTCTGTTACTCTTTTTCCTAGCCATCACAGTATTTCTTCATGCGTGTTCTTTGTTTCCCTCCAGTCTAAGGTGCTACTGCTTGTTGGTTTTATGTTACTTTTTGGCAGGCTGCTCTTGCTTATAATTTATGTCTGGGGCCATATCCTAATTCTTCATCAAATACATTTGCTTTTGTGGTTCTGCAACAATCGATCATATAGAAAGACATTCGTTTTACAAGGACTGCTTTACTTGTCCTAGCCGCAATAACCCTTTTTGTTAGTCCCTGGTGCATTAGTGGCTAGCTTTTTATACTGCAGCTCTCAGTGTAGTCAAGGCTATCATATTTGATTTGTTCAGCCTTATCCTTTAGTAGAGGGCCAGCCTCACTTTGCAAAATGTACCAGATTACCCAAATTTCTGTCTGAATTGCATTGTTTCTTTCTTTGTTTTAATAAGTGCTGCAGGCTGATTATTCCAGACATAGTCCTCTAGTTCTTCAGACACATTTACCATATCCTGGAGCTTTCTCCAGAATACTTTATTGTTTATAAAGCCACTTCATTTGCAGCTCCTGAACTCTTTTTGATTGTGGTTTCCTTGAGGCAGGCAATACAGTGCTTCTGGTATTCAGGGCCTGTCTTTTTTCCCCCCAAGTTTAGGCTATTTCTACTGCCTAGGCAGTGGTGGAAGACTTGTGCTCAGATGTAATTTAAAGTTATATAATGCCAGCTGAATGCTGAAGGGTTCATCTTTCAAGTAATAAAATATTCATTTGTTCCCACTGACATTTTAAACCACATTAAAGAAGCATTTATACTGATTTTACCATGGTTTTTCTTGTGTTTAGAAAAAACACATTTGGGTCATATTTAATCTGATGGCTCTTTTCAAAACTTTCATAGTGATGGCTCACCTGTGTGAAATGAACATGACAATAGAAAATGCTGTGCTTTCAAAATGATTGTGATAGTGATAATTTGATTTGAAAATCTATGAGTATTGTTGAAATCCTTCAGATGACTGTTTATGTAAAATAAAGCACTCCTCCCTTGAAACAGAGGATATTGTTCCTTGACTGTGACAGATCTCTCAGAAGGCTGTTATTTGCCACACTTTTGGTAAATACCAAAGACATAACCTTGTGTGAAACTAGTAATTCCTTATAGAAATGTCTCATAAAATACGGGAAAAGATTCATCACTTCTGAATGAAGTTGTCTAGAAGGAAACTATTTTTCTAGTAATTCTTACCAAAAAATGGCTCAATGAAACATTTGATCTAATGGTCTTGTAAAATCCACGGAGCTTTTCATTATGGAAAGTTAGAAAAATGTCATGGGTCAGTATGTACTTTCTTGCTTATGGCTGTGTGATGGAATTGGCATAGTCCACACTGAGGGAAGTAGAAAGAAATTGTGGCTGATTCTAGGTGAAAGGAAGAAAACTCCTCCTGAGGGAGAGAAGGGGAGAGGAGAGGGGAGGGGAGGAGAGGGGAGGGAAGGAGAGGGGAGGGGAGAGGGGAGAAAAGAAGGGGTTTTGGTTGGAAAAGACCTTTAAGATCAACTCCAACCATTGAACCAGGCCTAAGTCTGCCAACAGAACATGTCCCTAAGCACAACAGCTACTCATCTTTTAAACACCTCCAGGGATGGTGACTCAGCCACCTCCCTGGGCAGCCTGTTCCAGTGTTTGATAACCCTTACAGTAAGAAATTCTTCCCAGTATCCAACCTAAACCTACCCTGGCACAACTTGAGGCCACTACTCCTTGTCCTATCACTTGTTACTTGTGAGAAGAGACTGACCTCCCCCTTGCTACAACCTCCTTTCAGGTAGTTGTAGAGGGCAAATAAGGTCTCCCCTCAGCCTCCTTTTCTTCAGACTAAACCCCAGCTTCCTCGGCCGCTCCTCATAAGACATATTCTCAAGAGCCTTTACCAGCTTTGTTGCCCTTATTTGGGCATAGCTTTACTACATCTTTGTAGTCCTTCTGAGTGGCCTGGCTCCTTTTCCAAAGGTCATAACCTCTCCTTTTGTTCCTGAGTTCCAGCCAAAGGTCTCTGTTCAGCCAGGCCAGTCTACCTTGCTGGCTTGTCTTTGAGGACATGGGGATGTCCTGTTCCTGTCCCTTTAAGACTTCTTTCTTGAAGAGTTCCCAGTCTTCCTGGACTCCTTTGCCTTCAGGAGAGCCTCCTAAGGAACTCTGCTAAACAGTCTCCTGAACAGGCCACAGTCTGCCCTACAGAAGTCCAAGGTGGCACTTCTGCAGGCCTCTATTATTTCATGATCACTATGCCCAAGTTGGCCTCCAACCATTACATCTCCTAGAAGTCCTGCTTTGTTAACAAGCAGTAGGTCCAGGAGGGCACCCTCTTTAATTGGCTTCTTCATCAGCTGTGTCATGAACTTATCTTCCACACACTTCAAGAACCTCCAGGATTGTTCTCTCTCTGCTGTATTGTACTCCCAGCACACATTGGGAAGTTGAAGTCCCCCATGAGAACAAGAAGTAATGATCGTGAAAACTCACTCAACTGCTTCTAGAGTATTTCATCAGCCTCACCTTCCTGACTGTGTGGTCTGTAACAAACTCCCGCCATGATATCTGCCTTATTGGCATTTCCCTTGATTATCATAGACACTCAACCTTATCATCACCATCATTAGGTGTTAGACATTCATATCTCTCCCTGACATAGAGGGCCACTCCACTGTCTCTTCTTCCTTGCCTGTCCCTTTTGAAAAGTTGGTAGCCGTTAATTGCAGCACTCCAGTCACATGAGTCATCCCACCACATTTCTATGATGTCAACTATATCATAGTTTTCTCGGTGCACAATGGCCTCCACTTCCTCCTGTTTGTTGCCCATGCTGCGTGCATTAGTATAGATGCACTTCAGCTGAGCTAATGATTCTGCCACCTTTTTGGAGGAAGAAGCCCTACTTCCCATCAGACCATTCTCAGATCCTTCCATAGTTACCAGCCTATTGACTCTTGTGTCTTTGCCACTGCATGGATCCCCATCCCCCATCTCTACTGAGATGGCCTGAGTAAGACCTTACTACCACATTGACCCACAGGTACTGGCATGCTGCTCCCAGGCTCCTTGCTAGCAAGCCCAGTTTTATCCCCATTCCTCTTCGAGTCAAGTTGAAGGACCTTTCAATGAACCTCACTAGCTCTTGCCCCAGAATTCTTTTCGCCCTCTAAGACAGGCATTCCTCCTCTTTTGCCAGCAGTCCTGGTGTCATGTTAAGCAGCTCATGGTCATAGAACCCAAAGTCTTGCCGATGACACCAGTCTCGAAGCCAGGCATTGATCTGCTGGCTTTTCCTGTTTATCCCTTCATGATTCCTTCCAGCTGGTGGGACAGAGGCAAACACTACTTGTGCTCCCAATCCCCTAACCAGCTGTCCCAGGGCCCTGAAATCTCTCTTCATTGCACTCAGGCTTCTTGTAATTTCATCACTGCCTACCTGAAAAATCACTAATGGGTAGTAGTCTGAGGGCCGAACTAGGCTAAGAAGTTTTCTCTGTATATCCTTAATCCTGGTCCCAGGAAGGCAGCAAACTTCCCTAAAGAGTGGGTCTGGTCTGTATATGACACCTTCCACTCCCTTCAGAATCAAGTTGCCTACAACAAGGACTTGTCTTTCTTCTTTTACTGAAGATGTTTTTGTGCGAGGTGCAGTCCATCTTAGCCTCTGTGACATCTCCAAGCTAGGCGAGCTGTCTTTGTCATTATTTGGTTCCCTTTGCAGAACATCATACCTGCTTTGCAGGGCACTTGGGAGGGTGGGGGGTTACTGGGGAGATACGCCTGCTGCATCCAACAGGAACTTGCTGACATTGCCCCCTGTCCTCTAAATCACCATGTTCAGTAGTGCAGATAGAGGATGAGGAGTCCTCCGTATCTGGAGCTCTGGCTGCCTGATGGGTTTGTTTCAGGGAAAGCACGATGCGACTCCAATGATCTCTCTATTCCTCGCACTCTCTGATAGTTCTCGACCTGCTGACCTCCTCGGGGGTACCATTACAGGCGGGGGAGCTCCCCTACCCGAGCCCAGCTCCCACAGCCGTGCTCACCACTGTCACCCCACACCGGCGTGAGAGCAGAGTGCAGCCTGCAGCCCGACGCCTGGCTAGCGTGGGCCCGGAGAGCTGTGTCTGGAAAGCTGCCTCAGAGCTGGTGGGAGCAGAGCTCAGGGATGCAGTGGTCGTCTGACAGGAGGTTACCCTTGCTTCCTGCCCGAGTTGGCAGCCCTGCCGCGCCCTGTGTGCCTGGTCAGTTCTCCCGCCCGGGGACCGCTCCTTTCCGTGGCGCTCCTCGGTGACACCCTGGGTTCCGCCCACTCGCCGCTCACTTCTTCGGTGACCAGGTCGCAGCACGCCCGAGGGGCTTCTTTTGTGAGTGAGGGAGCGTGCGTGGTCCTGGTGAGGGCCCCCCGTTCAAATCGGCCGCCGGTGGCCCTGGCTCTGCCCACGCCGCCTCAGCAGCCCGCCCACAAGCTGCCGCTCCCTGGCACAGGCTGGGCGCTAGTCCCGGCTTCAAATAGACATTACTGTTAAAAATAATCTAAACTGTACCCTTTACTCTTAACGAAGTTTTATAAAAAATACTTCTTGGTTAATTAAATCTGTAATTCTACAGATAAAACTATGAGAGGTGGAAGTACTTCAATAGATTTGTACCTTCCCTTTGATTTTTCTTTTCAAAGAATTCAGGGTAATAGCTCCTCTGACATCAAAGTTACTACTAGAGGAAATATTAATATTGGAGCATGGACTTTCACAATTCTATATGCACTGATTTTCTGACCTGTTTGAATATTGAAAAATGAAAGGGATTTGTATATGTCGAGTTAAGGAGATATCTATCATGCTCATAAGAAGCCTGCCCTTTTTAATGCAGCAGTAACTTTGCTTGGGACTTTGCTGGGAATGTTTTTACCATTTTACTACATTTAAATGATTTAGTATTTTAAATAGCAATAGCAGGCAGAAAAACTTAGATCAAAAGTGATCTGTTTTAAAAGTGGCTAGTGGAGCAAATCCTAGAGAATGTAAGCTAAGTTACTTCTAATATTAGGTCTTACAAAAAAAATATCTGATACTAGAACCACAGTAAACAAATATTCTTCGGTGTTCTCTCCATATAGCTTTATTCACTAACAGTGTCCCATTAAGGTTAGAAAAGCAGCTGCTGAGTCATTCCTGTCATGAAACTACACTTCATACAGTATTTTCTAGAATCTGTCACATTGCAACCTCCAAGTTTCAGCTTTCTTTTCTTTTCTGTCCAGGGTTAACACAAACTAGAGTCTCAGTTGCTTTTGTTCCATGAATTTGCTTGTTAAAGGTAAAAGACACACTAAATGCCAGCTTTGGACAATTTACAGCTCTGATCTTATGCTGTCTGACAATAAATAGATTCTTTACATGTGGGAACACGGACTCTGCTGAAAAAGAATTTGACATCCTGATCCTCAACATGAACAACTGGGTGCTCCACTTTACCTAGAACTGGAACAGCTTGTATGAACAGTCTTAGGCTCAGGGAAAGGAAGGGATAAAGAATGATATGTCAAAATAGGACTTACTTAAATGTGAGTCTAGAATGAAAGGAATAAAACAGACCCTACATAGTTGCCACTTATAGAGGAGAGAGGACAGAAAAAATATTTAGGATTGATATTAAGTTACTATAAAAAGTACGCAAAGCTACTCATTCCCTAGGAGTAAACCTAAATTTCAGACTTATCAGCAAAACAGTGCTGGCCTCTAAAATCTTCCATTGTTTCATTTTTAACCAAAATGTTCCTGTGTGTTACAGCTGCGTGTGGCAGAAGAAATAAGAAGCAAATGGTAGGACCAGGACAGCCTCTTACTGATGAATGCCACCTCAGTTAGAGCTCTCTCTGGGAAGGAACATGCAAGAATGAGTTGCTTGCTGAAAATAAAAAAGAACCCCCCAAAATACACAGCATTTATAAATGATGTTAAAACTTGCCTTCTGCTCAAAGACAGTGAACTTTGTCAGAAATCTCTGAGACACATGAATCACTTCTACCTTCTGCCATAATATTGAACCAATGTGAAGGAGAATGCTGAGTAGAAATATGCAAGTACATATCCCCACAAACCACACAGCCAACAGTGGAATTTATTCTTAGAAGAAAATATTTAGCTTCATTGCTAAAATGCCAAAGTTATGACCCAAGTCCTGTACTCATTTGAGAACACTCAAAGATTGCACTTGTGCAACCAGTAGTGGTGGTAATTGCGAGAGAGCAATTCCAGCACCAGAGCAGTTGTAGACACAAAGAGAGAGTAAGGTGGGCATGCTGCACTGCTGCACAAGTGGGTATTGCTGTGGCAGTAGGTAGCTCTCCTACTTCCCCAGGAAAATGGTAGGAGGGGATTCTGCCCCTGTACTCTGCTTTGTTGAGACCTCACCTGGAGTACTACATCCAGCTATGGAGTCCCCAGTGCAAAAAGGACATCAAAGTGCGGGAGCAGGTCCAGAGGAGGCCACAAAGATGATCAAAGGGCTGGAGCACCTCTCCTATGAAGACAGGCTGAGAGAGTTGGGGTTCAGCCTGTTGTTGGGGAGAAGAGAAGGCTCTGGGGGGACCTTATAGCGACTTTCCAGTACCTGAAAGGTGCCTATAAGAAATCTGGGGAAGAGCTATTCACTAGGGCATGTAGCGATAGGACGAGGGTTTCAAACTAGAAAAGGGCAGATTCAGGTTGGATATTAGGAAAACATTTTTCAATATGGGGGTGGTAGATCCCTGGAACAGGTTGCTCAGAGAGGCGGTGGAGGCCCCATCCCTGGAGATATTCAAGGCCAGGCTTGATGGGGCTCTGAGCAACCTGATCTAGTAACAGTGTCCCTGCTTACTGCAGGGAGGTTGGACCAGATGATCTTTAAAGGTCCCTTCCAACCCAAACATTCTATGATTCTATAAAAACAACGGCTTCTCAGCTTGAAGGCCCTTGGCTGTGCACATTTATTCTCTGCTACAAAGCAGAGCCTAGTCATACTTCCTCCTTAGCAAGACATCAAGGAGGGATGCTTTAGCAACATGGAAATCTATAGCTGTGGTCTCTATTTAAAAGAGCAAGTGTCAAATCACAGAATACTAGGAGTTGGAAGGGACCTCGAAAGCTCATCCAGTCCAACCCCTGCCAGAGCTGGATCACCAGACCACGTCACACAGGAACACGTCCAGGCGGGTTTTGAATGTCTGCAGAGAAGGAGACTCCACAACCTCTCTGGGCAGCCTGGTCCAGGGCTCTGTTACCCTTACAGTAAAGAAGTTTTTCCTCATGTTCAGGTTGAACCTCCCATGCTTCAGCTTGCTCCCATTGCCCCTTGTCCTGTCATTTCACATCACAGAGAAGAGCCTCGCTCCTTCCTCCTGACACTCGCCCTTTACAAATTTATAAACATTAATGAGGTCACCCATCACCTACACACGCTCTCTGAACACAATTTTCAAGACTTCAGGCAAAACAAATAATCCCTTTGCCTTTGTTTTCCAGTCTGTAATGCTGGACTATTACCTGTTTGGAACTGATATTACTTAACCTTGAAGGTATTATTTAACTAATGCTCATTGCATGGTTTAACGTTTTATAGAATTTGTACCTTTATATTAGAGTATTGCATGGTTTCAGTGCTGATTTTCCTAGAATTAAAATCACTTCCTTATACAATCTGGGGGATATCAGTTATCTGAAACTAACACATGGCACACTTGTATGCATTCTAGCAAGTTGTTTTCCTTGCTCTTTTGAGAGGGTTTATGTTGATTTTGAGAGAATTATGAAAGTTGTAATGAAAAAGCTAGCGGAACTCTAATCTCAACGTGAGAGCACCATCTAGAGGCAAATAACACTCCTCGTACCAGGCTAAGAGCCTAAGATCGCAATAAACTGACAAATTGCTTTTGAATTTAATTTGAGGATGCTTTGAGAAAATAATCTCTGTATTAAGGGATATTTTTTCTCCTACTGTTTATTATTGTGAGATGGAACAAACTGGTGTGAAATCTTCAGTGACTTTTGCAGGGAGAATGATGTGAGAAATCAGTCAAAAAAGTATCATCATTTCATGACACCCATGGTTGAAGGATGACGCAGTCCTTCTTTCAGTTCTCTGGAAGCATGATTACGGTTGCTCTGCATGCTGAAACGTATGATACTTGTGTGCCCTAGTCTGAAACAGGTGTTAACACAAGAATTCCTCTCCATACTAGGGTATTCCACCATTAGCATCCTCCTGAGTGCATTTAGACATCCTTTCACATGCAGTAAAAAACATTTCCATTTTGTGATTTGTGAGGTTAAGCTTTATATAGTTAGTATCTGATAGGGGATTATTGGAGTTGCTAGGTATTATATGGTTTGACAGCTCTTTTGCATAGGCAAACCAGCTGTATTCCCACTGAAATTGTAGAGTACTTTGGTTTAAACTGCAATTAGTTAGAAATAAAGCAAGCCCCCTGTATCCAGAATTTTGTATTTAGGAAAACTGGACATGTTTATGACACCTTAGAGGGTTTTGATTTTTCATTGCAAGATATCTTGAGTAATCTGTAACTTGTGAAAAGAAACACAGGAGGCTACAATTTGTATAAGTGAGTGGAAAACTCTGTCTATATACATTTCGTTTATGTGATAGACAATAAGCCTGCTGTCTTAGCAACTGTCAGATGCATCCATAAGATTCTGAATTAATTCCAAAGTATGCATAGCTGTCATGGAAAGACGAATTAGACAGAGACAGTAATACTAACTATACAGTTTCTGAATGAATCAGAAGGATGATCAGATCCTTAAGTTACCATGGGCTGTGTAGTATCACAAAGTGTAACTACTTCACTGTCATGGAAAAGTCACATTTGAATTCAGTTCTGCATCCTAGACCCGCTAGGTCTAGGATATTTTCACAAAGGTACTCTTCTTCAGGTATGGAGGAAACACATAAAGTGCAGATATCATTTAAAAAACTGAAAAAAATCCTCATAAAATAGCTGTTACTTAATAATACATATTTTGCTTAAGTATAACTACATACCAATTCCTTAGGTAATCAATTTTTTCTTTCAGAATTCTATTCTAGATCCTTTCAGAGTCACATTCAATATACTTTTTATAGACATTCCCAAATTAACAAACACTCTCAAACAATCATGTTATATGACATTTGTAATTATCCAGTTACCTAAGCCTACCCAGCCCAGAGAAAGAGTCATTTTAACCTGATAGGTACATCCACACCAACGTCAGTAAGAACATCTTCAGAGAGCTTGTTTTTTGGGCTGCCATACTGGGGTGAAACTCACGCCACCACGCCTCCATTATGCTTGCTATATTAAGTAGCTGGATTATGAAGAGCTTGAATGTGCCTATCCACATTGCTTTTGCGACTTCACCTAGCTGTGCAAATATGCCACATTTTATGGCATTACAGTCTACTTTATAAATTCAATGTAGTTCCACTGATACCACAGCAATACTCAGTGGTTATGAGCATTCCTCTAAACCAGGGTGATGCAGCCACCTGACTCTGCAATGCTTTTACTTTCCACTTCTTGCTCTCTTCCTGTGGCTCCATGCTCTTCTACCTCTCTCCATATTTAATTAGGGGTATAATTACTGTGAAGGACATTTAAAAGTGACCAGCAAAGGTCTTTCTAAATACTGTAATTATTTTTTTGTTGTTTCTTTACATAGGCTAAAGGAAAAACAAAAGGCCTTTTTTTTTTTTCAAGTGAAATAATTCCTTTCTCCTCCCACATTCCTGCCTCTCCCTTCACTTGATTTTACCAACCTTGTCAGGTCTTACTCAATCTCTTCCTGGAGACAGGTGTGTCCCTTTTTCTTGATCATGCACTGTACACATGGGCAGTGAGATGGCAAATCTTAAACAACTGTTTCCTTCTCCAGTTGATTCATTAGTTGCAGTGGTTAATGAGGAGCTAAAAAAATTAATGACCTTTTAGTAAAAAAAGTATTCCAATTATTCAGCCTCTTACTTGCTTTCTCTGGGATATCACTCTCTCTTTTTCTGTCATCATGAAGTTTCCTAGGCTAGACAAGGTCTTAATTTTACTATTAAAATAGGTTTTACACTTTGTACTTTTAGTCCTTCCTTAGTATTTGCTAAGGAAAATGAAATCTAAAAGGTCAGAGATTACATTTTCTTTTAGGTTTCTGTCTGGAAATCATGTGGCCTGCACAGAGCACCTGCAGAGGGTTGAATATGTCACATATGTTCTCTGAAGCTTGATTGGATTTAGCTTCCCGTGCTAGGAAAAAAGTGTCACTTGACAAAGTGTTACAAAATGTGCTTGTGTCCACTGCTTGTAAGTCTAGCAGAGGACAAAGTTAGCTGTGAGTGTTGGAGGAGAGATAGGAGTTCTCTGGGACTGCAGCTGAAATCTACTTGAGGGATAATTCCATGTCTAATGATACCAGAAAGTAACTGAAACCAAGGATAATGCTAAGGATCAGACTATATCTGTGAGGGTATATGTGAATCTCCCGGGTACATAAACATAAAAGATATACAAGTAAAATTTTATTCACATTAGAAAATAAGAAACTGTCAGGGTATTTGATGTCTGTGTGTTTTGGATTTTGGGGTGTTTTTTTGTACTGGAGGAACTAAGTAGAGATTGAGAAAATTAACATAGATTAACGATTCTCAATTCTTATACGTTGAATCACATTATATAGTCCAAGTCCTAAAAAAGTGAAAGGTAAACATTTTCAAAAGGTTCTTAATTACGTGTTTTTGAAGTATTCAAAGTTCTGTTTCCATGAGAACCACGTGGCAGTTACAAATAAGGAACATTTTAACACAGTCTGTTTTCATAATGTATAGATCTTTGAAGATACATGATTTTGGAGGTTAAGATTGTGTTACTTCATCAGAATACTAATGTAAGTGAATAAGGTATGGGGTGAATCACTATTACTACATCTGCTTGTTACTTACACCTGGTTTATCTCAAATATCTACAAATTTTGTTCATATAGGCCTAGTTTCTGTTAGTTTATTCTGGCTACAAATCTTACATTCTTTGCTCTGCAGCTGATTAGAAATGCTCATATGCCAAATTCGTGTAGCTCGCTATTTGTGGCAGTGTCATCTAGCTGGGGGGAGAAGTCAGCAGGTAAGGTGGTGACATCCTAAAGTGTTCTTTCTAAATCTGGACACAGAAATTAGCTAAATCACAGTCCAGATTCAACCTTTGTGCAACCACAGTTCATTGACTTCCATCAGAATTACTGCAGGGTTAACTTGACTCAGTTTCTCTTTGTTAGCACAGGAGTGACCATGGAAAGTTTCTGTCATATTCTGTATTATTTGCATAGCAAGTTGTTCAGATATTTTTTCTTATAAATAGGCCTTTTGTCTGTTTTCTCCTCACGCACATGAGATATTTGCTTCTCAGTAATATGACTAAAGCATCCCATATTTTTGATTTGAGTAGCAAAAGCAAATCTGTTCACGGTGTTCTTGCAGATAATTGGACGGGGACACAGTGAAGTCGAACCCTTTTCCTTCTGCCCACGAGAGGTCAGCGTTGCTAGCGCATACTCCGCTGCAGCGCTGTGTCTGCACTCGGATGCTTTTTCAGATGTCACTCAGCAGGTTACAGTTTGTTCTGCAACTTTTGTGTGTGCTCTAAAGAAATGTCTTTAAAGCAAAATACAGTGGAAAATGATTTATCTTTACTAGCATTTTGCAACCTATCATGTCCCCTCTAGCACTACAACCTGAAAAAAGCATGTTTGATAGCATATTAATTAGACCTGATATACAAAGTAAACTTGCTCAGCTTTCTAATATATGCAATAATTGAAGATTGTCCATGTAAAGATGGTAAGCAATTTTTCCCCCTAAGATTCTTACCATTTTTTCTCATTTCCCCAGCAAGTAAACCCCTATTCTTGTTGGTAGTATACGAGACACTTGAATGTTTTATTGTGGATGTCATCAAAGGAGATAGCCATAGAAAAGAAGGTCACCAGATCAAACATCAGTTAAACTTTAAGTACCAGAATAATCCCTATGCTAGGAGTTGGAGAAAGTCTCTCAGAAACCCATGTCCTCCCTAAAATTTCACCAGCTCTGCAGTGGCACAATTTACAGACCTTATATTTTTAATTTAAACTTGCATGGTTTTGAATAAAACATAAGCCCATTGATGATGTCAATAAACTGACATTATATATCAGAACTTAACACAAAATTGACTTCACTGAGACTAGGAGTTCATGCTGTGCATCCCTACATTTGCAATGGTAGAAGAACTTTATTGATGAATGCTGGGTTGTCTTTTAGAACAGAAAGCTGGGAGCTAGGGAACTTGATCTGTAGGCCAAGTTCTTCTTTTAGGATCACTGGCACAAGTGAAGGGAGTTTCCCAGTGAGAATGTTAGGCCCATAAGAGCAGTGGTCACTGAGGAAGCTTAGAGGAGGTTCTGTGCTTGTGAAACTGTACTGATAAAAAAAAAAGAAACATCTTGGCAGGGCCACTTGCCAGAAAATTTGGTCCATCTAACTTACACTGAAGGAAGCCACCGAACTCTTGAAAGTGCTGTCAGAGTTCTTTTGGGTCAAAACCCAAAAATATAGACTACATTATGCTCTGTGTGCATACACTGAGTAAACGGCGTCATGAAGTGCTGCTTCTCCTTGTTGCATGTGTGATTTAGACAGTATGGTAAGTTCAAATGACACTTACTCCTACATAGTATTTTGTACCTTTGATTTGCTTTTCTGGTTCTAAGATATCTGAAGAAATCAATTAGCTGTACAGATATAATGATAACATGAGCCAAGGAAAATGCATGCTAGGCAAAGATTGACCTTTGTGATGTATCAGTCTCAGCAGATCTACCCTTGATTACAAATATTCATGACTAATGGTATAGTTTTAATTATAATGGAGCACTTACTGCTGAGATGCTGCAAATGCATCAGATTTTCAAAAGCTTTTGTATTTCAATGTTTTGCCAGTGGTTGCTGAAAACTCTTGAGAGGCAATAATTTTCTATGAAACTTGCCAAAGCCAACTTGTACCCAAGATATTTCATGATAAAAATCCTAAATGAAGTATAACACATTAATAAAAATTAAATGCATACATAATCTTTCCTTTCCTATAAATACTTTTTCAGTATCTGTATTCTCTTTCTGATGGAAACAGAAAGCAAGGGGACAAAATCCTTGCAGGAAATTCATGTTCGAGTGGATGACATCTCTTGACACATTATATTCTTAGCAATACAGAAATTACTAAATCAGGTCATACTCAAGGACCATTTTGTCTTCGTTATTGACTATTTTATTAGCATATTTGAATAATTCTGAGAGATAAGTGAAGTGGGAACTTCTTTGTTCATTTTGGTTGATCTTGCAATATTTAATTACTAAGGCAACCAATGTACCTTAATAAAGCTTACTATGGTATAATACACCATAGAACACCAGATCACCTCAAGAGCCTTTTTCAAAGACTGGTACAACTGGTTCACTGTCCTCTGGAACAGAGGCCATTTCAATTGAATGCTTTGCTTAGTGTAAACAAAACTAAATACTGAAGATCCTTTAACTACCTTACATAACTTGTTTTTCTTTGGTTACTGTATCACTTTCCTTGTAAATTAATGACGTTTGAAATGCCTAGTTTAGCTTCCTTTGTAGAGCAAAAACATCACTATTTTCTTTATTAGTATTATTCTTTATAATAAGCTTTACATATAAACTATTGTCTTTTTTCTTCCTTGATTTTTATTTTGCATATGAAACTGCTATGTAACTACCTCAGCCTAGAATCCCTTTTTTTTTTTTTAAAAAAAAATGCTGCAGAGACAGCGGAAACTGTGATCTAACTGTCTGCATGTCTTGCATATTTTTTCCTTTGCTTCAAGAAGGATGATCCTGGCAACTACACATCAATCAGCCTCACTTTTGTTCCTGTACAATCACAGCCTGAGTCTTGGAAGCCTTTTCTGGGCACATAAGTAGAAAAGTGACAGGGAATACCCATCACGGCATTGATCAACTTGATTGCCTCCTATAATGAAATGACTGTGGGATCAGGCGAGACCAGTGGATGTTGTCTACTTTGACTTTAGCATAACTTTTGACACAATCTTCCACAGTATTCTTGTACCAAGATGGGGCTCAATCCAGTCAGATGTACTACTAGATGGATTAAAAACTGCCTGTATCAAGTTCAAAGAACAGTGGTTTATGGTTTGTACTTCACCTGGGGGTCAATTAGAAGTGGTGTTCCTCAGGGGTCTACTCTGGGACCTATCTTTTTTCATAACTTATCAATGACCCAGAGGATAAGACAGAATGTGTTTTCTGCAGACTCATCAGTGACACCAACCTGAGGGGTGCAGTTGATAGCTCAAAGGCAGGCCTGCCATTCAGAAGGACCTAGCACTTGGTTATTGGAATGGATTTAGAGAAACCTCAGCAGGGACAAATGCTAAGTCCTCTACCTGGGATGGACTAATCTCTTGCAGTAGTAAAGGCTGGGGACTGGCTGGCTAAAGAGAACACTGCAGAAAAGGACCTCAGGGTCCTGGTGGACAGTAAGCTAATCATGATTCAGCAGTATGCCCTGGCAGCAATGAAGGCTAATACCATGCTGGGCTCTATCAACAGCAGCACAGTCAGCAGACTGAGAGAAGTGATTATCCCCTGTTATTCAGCACACACCCGACTGCACCTGGAATACTGTGTACAGTTTGGGAGACCTCAGTACAGAACAGATTATCAAGTTGAGCAAATCCAGCAGAGGACTACGATGGTCAGGGGCTTGAAGCAGTTGCCCTGTGAAAAGAAGGTGAGAAAAGCTTATTCAGCCTGGAAAAGGGCTACAAGAGCCAAATAACAGCTTTCTGTACCTAGGGGGTTACCAAAAGGACAGAGACAGGCTTTTTACTAAGGTGCATTGTCAGAGAATGAGAGACAATGGCCACAAATTGAAACAAGTGAGATTCCGTCTAAGGAAAAAAGTTTCCCCTTAAAGGTAATTAAACACTGAAACAGGTTGCCCAAAGAGCTTCTAGGATCTTTGTCTTTGAAGATTTTCAAGACCCAACTGGATAAAGTCCTCAGCAACCTGGTCTGAATTCACCATTGACCCTGCTTTTGCAGGCAGTTGGACTATAGGACCTCTGGGAATCTAAATGATTCTGTGAAACGGGAGGCAGTCAAAGCCTCTTCTTTTAAAAATGTTACATGGACAGTAGTCTCTCCTGAACATTGAGAAATTTGAAAAGCCCATTGTATTGTTTCTTGGTCCATACTCAAATAAATAAAAATGCAAGCTGTTTCCTCGGAAATGCAAAATATTGATGTGATATCATCACCTGGTTAGTGTAATGCTATTTACAATGCAGCCACAGAAGCTGAGTGACTTATTAGCACCTGTGTTTCACCATCACAGAAGGACTAGGAAGCAAGTAAATGCCTGTAACAAAGTATTTATCATACTTGTGCAGTGAGATAATACAGAGAAGTGTTTTATTACATGGAGGTGAGATTGGCACCAGCAATAACAGCTGTCAGTGTGAGGCTCCCCAGAAATGCAAAAAATGTCAATCATTCCATTCAGTGGTCATAATTTTGCAAAGAGCTTTTACTTAATTCTTCAAAAGTACAGAGCCATAAATTAAGCAGAACAATATGTATTCGTATTTCTTCAGAAATATGGTAGGTAGCATGCCATATGACTGATGATAAATTAGGAATAAAAACCCAGAAGAACCACAATAGAGATGGATAAAGTAGTGAAGACTGATGAAAATAAACTAAGTACGTCTGGAGAGCACAAAACATGAGACACAAAGAGTGAAAATCTAGTCACACCCAAGAGGCTTAAAAAAGTCTGCAGATTTTGTATCATTCCTCTGTGAAGATCGATACAGGGAAGAAACTATGAGATTGCAACCCCAGTAGAGTGGGAAGTATGCACCTTTTGCAGGCGTTAGATCACTTGTGGCAAAGAGAGCTCGTAAACATTACATAATAGAACAGTAATAGACTCGCAGCCCTGTGGTCTGCACAGCTGCCTGGAATGCAGGACTTCACATACCAAAGAATTTCAGCTTTTGGTCTCTCCGACCATAATGTTACACAGTGTGAACCACTTTTATTGGAAAGTATCCATTTACATAGAGTGATGCAGGGGTCTTTTGGTAATATCTCCTGTCTGTCTAGGCCAATTTCAGCTCTGAGATTTGTGGATGTAGTTTTTCCTATTTCTGTTTGCTCATCTGCAAAATGGATAAAGTAACTCTTCCCTCAAAGATGGTATGAGAATTACTGAGCAAGGGATCTGTTCACGCATTAGTGATGACACAGCTGTAGACCACTTTTTTCTGGAAGGACACTATTCATCTAAGTATATCCTTAATGTGAGAAGGTCCTATTTGAGCATGTGTGTCTTCAGATCTGCCCATTCCAATGCAGTGTCCTCTCTTTACATTATTAGGCTGCTAGTCTGCTGTAGCAGTGAGGTATGTGATTGCTCAGCTTGAGAAGGCAGTAACTGGACATAAAATTGTATACATTGGGGACTCTTGTGGTATTCTGTTTGCAAATATTTCCAATACACAACTTCACTGTAAAAGGCCATTAGGGTTTTGGTTAGCATTTGATTCAAGAATGACATTCCCACTTAAAATATACTGGGTCCAGATTTGTGTATAGTTTCTCCTTTAAGGACAGATTTTAGAACTCCAGAATGAAATCTTTCCTTTAGTATAAAGAAATACACTTCTTAAATACTTCTTAAATATCCTTCTTCAATACTATGGCTTCCAGAGGAAGACACGCTTCTCTGGCTTCTGTTGTAACCTTAAGTTCAAGGACAGTCTTGCAAATGTGCATTATTCAGTTTGAATATTTGCTCCCCCTTATATAACTCAACCATGCGCAACCAGCCTGGTGCATCAAAAATATGCCTTTTTGTTCCAACCTAATTTAACTTTAGAATCAGTGGGATAGTCTGATATTTCAGAGCTGCTCTTCTTTTAAAATACACTTTAACAAACATCTGCAGCCAAAGTCCAAATCCTCAGATGCTGAAAATTATCCTTGCTCCTTTGAGTTAGTACGACTATGTCAACTGAACAACTGCGCCGGCGAGCATTGAATGTAAGCTAGAGGGATGCACTCATTCTACAGTGGTGCGCAAAGAACCCAATTTGCAGAGTGAATGAGTATGTTTAGAGAACAGAGTTATGTAATTAATCTATTTTGGGGATTAGCCATTCCTGAAGTTCTGAGAAAGGTAACTGGGTTGGGCTATTTATAGAGTCCGTTCCTATAGTTACAGCACAGATGCTAGCATGGAACAAAAACAGTTAGCTCAAGCCACCTCCTCTGTGCACCTTGGTAAATTTACACTCTCACAAACATTTCTAGATCTTTCAGATACAAAGAGATTTGGGGGTCTAGGATGCTACTATTGCCTCAGCATCTGTTTGCACATTAGTATGCCCTATTTCCTATTAGCTTCAGACCGTGCCTTTGTTTTTCAGGTCATTTGTATTAAAGAGATATGCAGTCTCCTTTGAAAGGACTTTCACAGTGTTTGAGAGAGGAGAAGGGGCACTAATCTTGGGAGAACTAATACAGTAATCACCTAAATTATTCTTCTACCTAATTTCACAAAGCTGCTAGGGATAGTGGTTCAGAATCCTTCCTTTACATGACTCTCTGTTTTCTACGATGCATTTGTAGGATCACTGTAAAGCTATGAAGCCCATTGTTACTGCTACAGGATGATAAATGTGCATATGAATTAATGAAAAAATATGGTCCATACTCAAAGAGCTCACAATCTTGACATCATGCAGAATTAGACAACTTACAGAAAGGGAAGAAACAGTTTGCATTAGGACAGTGTAGGTCTGGGCTGCTTCTTATAGATCCTGCTTTATATATATATGTATATTTATATGTATAGACATTGATACCTTTTCTTAAATATTGAAAAAAAGTCAATTGTTTTGGTAGTAGGCGGTAAGAAGATGGGAAAGGAGACAAGAGGAGAGAAGTTATCTGGCTAATGGAGAAAAGTCTGTTCCTAACACAGGGGTTATGACAGAAAAAATCAAGTTAGGGGCAGGGCTCTGTAGGGATAACTATTTTAATAAGGACTCTGAAGCATGGAAATTTAAGTGACCTGCTTAAGCAAGTGATGAATAGCCAAAGACAGAATTGGCTAATTCTCACCTTCACTGATCTGTCCTATGACAGAGGGAGATCACAATGTAAAATACAGGGTATCAGAAAATGAGGGCAGAATATAGGGTTAGGTCCTTTACTACTCAGCATTCTGTATTGTCATTTATACACCGTGCAAGCTAAACAAATATTTATTTGTTCATATCCTAGCTCAAACTGGATAGATTAAAATTACATTATGTGGTGCACAAAAGTGAGGATCTAGGGCTTTTATAAAAAGCCTAGAAAATTAATCTGAGTCAGAATTTCATATGGAGGAAGAGATGCAGCCTAGGAATAGATTAGAATGGAATCTAAGCAGAGAACTAAACAGTTTAACAAGAAAAAAATTGAATTGAGATAATCCGATAGCTTTGTGAGACAGGAGAAATATGCATGTGAGCAAGGCAGATCTAAAAGAAATACAAAATCACAGAACCACAGAGTCATTAAGGTTGGAAGAGACCTCTAAGATCACCAAGTCCAACCGTCAACCTAACACCACCATGCCCACTAAACCATTCCTGAAGTGCCACATCGACGTGCTTCTTGAACGCCTCCAGGGATAGTGAATCCACCATCTCCCTGGGGAGCCTGTCAAGTGTTTGACCAATTTTTCAGCAAAGAATTTCCTCCTAATATCCAATCTAAACCTCTTCTGGCACAAATGGAGGCCATTACCTATTGTCCTGTCACTAGTTACATACAAGAAGAGACCAACACCCACCTCTCTACAATCTCTTTTCAGTTAGTTGTAGAGAGGGATAAGGTCTCACCTCAGCCTCTTCTCCAGCCTAAACAACCCCAGCTCCCACAGCTGCTCCTCAGAAGACTTGTGCCCCAGACCCCTCACCAGCTTCGTTGCTCTTCTCTGAACATGCTCCAGTGCCACAATGTCCTCCTTGTAGTGAGGGGTCCAAAACTGAACACAGTATTCAAAGTGCGGCCTCACCAGTGCCAAGTACAGGGGCAAGATAGTATAATAATAATAATGACCAGTACAGTCTAATTCAGTGAAACTACCATTACAGTTAATAATAACATTTTCCTCTAGAAACAGAAACTAAAGCAATTAACTGTTAAGCACTGATACCCATACATCTTAGCATAAAGTGCTTTTTCTCATAGACTACATTGTGAACTCCAACCACAGAAAAGAATGAAGAAAAAAGCAGAACAGGACGTGACTATGATCAAAATGCATACAAGTTGCTAGACATCTTGGTGAACTATATTGTGAAAGTGAACTGCATGTTAGTACTGATATTTCAGGAAGGTCCAAGAAGAAAAAAAGTGTTTTGAGAAAATTACTGGTCAACAAAGAAGGATTTAAAATATACATATAATGTGAAAAAAATGCATGTATTTAAATTGTCTTTTGAGTTCTGTAAAATAAAATTATTAACTCAAGAATTTTATTTGACAGCTATTGATAATCTGGCTAATAATTTGGTGAAAAGGATGGATTAAATAAAGCAGGGAAAATACAGAAAAAGTATTATCCCTTTAGAAAATAGTAGAAATATATGTACAGATATATTAAGGGAATATCTTGAAGAAACTCCAGGTCAAAATATTTAAATACTGAATTAATCTTCAATAACTCTTGTATATAGAAGTTTTCATTTAAAGGACTTTATTTCTGGGACAAGGTCTTCAATATATAACTAAAAACATTTTATTTGCTGTGATTTATCTAAATGAAAAGCTCTGTATAAAATACAATACATTTCTTGTCCTTAGGAATGCCATTTTTAGAGGGTCTGCATCTTCTTGCATGTTTGTATAGCACCTAGAACAATGTTTTCTTTCAAAATCCAAATGAAATTATTATTTTTGCCAGCTTTTTATGTTTTCAAGTTTTTCAGCTGACTGTGAACTAAGATTTTTTCAGGACATTCACTGGGTTGAAGGAAAGGTCTGAAATGTCATCATTCATTTGTGAATTGCACTCGTCATTCCCATGAGATTTCATCAAGCTCCAGATTACTTACTTGGATGCTATCTGCTCATCTGCAATGACTGCAAAAAAATATGGGAATATGAACTTGAAATGTCTTTTCAGTAGAAAAGATAGAAAAATATGTGGTTGCCTGCACAAAACATTGTTCCATCCTGTGTCTTCATGGTTATTTAATGCAGAGCTAGCACATTCATTTTTATGATGGTTTTGTTAGGTCAAACCTGATATTTTTATGTATCTGCTGCTCCCTACCTCCACTTTCAGGATCAAGTGGACACTAATATTTAATTGCTCAAATCTTTTTAAGTAGATGTCTTAATTGTTCTTAAAATTATTTTTATAGAATGTGCATATTCCATGTGCACAGATGTACGCTGAAGAAAAGTCTTTGAGTAAGGTGCTTCAGAATGGGGGTGGATTTTAGACTCACCCCTGTTTCAGTGCTAGATGCATTTCCCTCTGGGTTTACTAGTGCTCTCAAAACTGGTCTCTTTGTGTGGCTTTTCAGGGATACTATGTTGGTTTCAAAGATGACAAAAAAAGAACATGAGCCCTCATTAAAGCTCCAACGATATTGCATGTCATTTAAAGGCAACTCAAGCCTGCATAAAGTACTTAGAGCCAGTAATAGGCCAAGAAACACTCTGGCCTATGTGTGACTAAATATATGTGTGCATATTATATATTATATGCATAATTCAATTTGGTATTGATCCCAAAAATCCAATGATCCAACAGCAGTTTTAAGTACTGTACCAGCTTCCTATCTACTGAAAAAGGTCATGAAGTACTGCATTGTTCATTATAGAAATGAATTCAGCAAAGCATTGACAGCATGGCATTTCAGTATCATGAGGGCTGATATCTTACTGAGCAATTATTGAATGTAAAATAATTTACAAGAACTATTAAATCTGAAGTAAAACCTATACTTTCACACAGAATTCTATAAATATTTACATATTTAGTTTACAATTCACTAACAGCTCTTTAAAAATGTGCCAGTAAGTGTATGTTGAAACTAACCACAGCTTTTCTTACTGTTCATGATGCACCATAGCATTTTTGTTACTGACCACTGAAATAGATCTCTATAGAGACTATGAGTACCTCATCTTCATGACTTTCCTTAACAGCCATTTTAGCATTCCTCCAGGCTGCTCTGGGCTGTTTCATCAAGCTTCAGATTCTTCTCATAAGAGAGAGATGAGGTAAGCAGGGCTCTCCATTTAGGCTTCAAAACAGCCATGTAATGCTATGTGAAATTCTATGCAGCCATGATATAGCGTGGCACGCAGAGAGCAAACACACATACATTCACAATCATATCATCAAAGTCTGGCATGTCCATGATAGGTCAATAGAGAAATTCTATGATAAACTGTATAGCTCTGTTAGATAACATGCCTGAGTTACACTGAGAGCAAAAGGGGGTGTCCATTCAGACATTGCATATGTTTCATTTGATCAGTGAAAACTCTAGAAATAATCTGGATGACAGTTATGACTAGAGTGTCCAGTTTATCTCCCTAGGTAAGCAAGTGTACTTAAATTCAGGTGACTGGGACTAGAATCTACCAGCTTCTGTTTTATCTCTGATCTTTTTCTCAGTGAAGTTTGCATTTAATCTGTCTTTGTCTAAATATCTATAACCTAGAAACAAACATCATCTGTATTTCCTTTCCTCAGAAAGAAATCAGGGAGATTCAGGAACATCATGATTCTCAGATGAAAGATTTTATGTATCTGGAGAAAGACACTGGTAAGCAATCACTTCTAAATTCACATTTCCCAGATGCTGCTAAAAACACATAGTATGAAGCAGATTGGACACAAATGAAAACTGTGATCGGCCACCTTTTGTTTTTCATATAAGTGTCTGTGCTATTTCTTATCTAATTGGAAACTGGCATGTGGTCGAAGCTTCATCTAGCTGCAAGAACCCAAAAAGCACCTGAAGATACCCAACATTGCTTACATAAATTACCAAACACACTGCTGTGGTATTTCAAAAGCCACAAATCTTGTCAATCAAATGAAGTTCTAAAGAGTTTACTGACTGTCACTTAGGATCTTCATTGTGTCAAGGCAGAAACATTCCTTGGACACATTTAGAAAGGTTGCCTCACCAGTCATCCTCTGTGTCACCAATTACTTTGTCCCTTACTCAATGATCTACTAAAATTCTCATAGCCATAGTTGCAGTTAGAATCATTTTAACTGGAACTACCCACTGGAACAAGCAAAGTGCAGAAAGCCTGATTTTGTAAACAACACAGCAATAATCTGACTGCAGTATTTAACCATTAAATCCAGAGGATGAAGAATTCTGTAGGAATATTAATACACCAGATTACGTAATTAACTTGTGAAAATGTGCTTTAGTCTCTTAAGAGTATAATTCTAGAAAACTTTGTGTCCTCTAACCATAGTCTAGTAATGTACCTCTGGATGGTTTAATTTCAAGATGCAGCATAATGTTTTCCCCTGACAAAATGAATAGAATATATGAAGTAGATTATAAAGAAGTTGGCATTTTAAAAATATAGCCGTTGTTCACCTAGCTGGCTATAAAACCTGTCTAGTTTCTTTCCACTTGTTATCAACCCTGGAGTCTGATTACTTTCAATGGCACAATTTCAAAGTAAGTGGCATGCCACCTGCAAAAAACGCAACACAGAGATTTTTTCATGCACAGTTGATTCATGTATCTGTACAATCTATAAGGGAAGGTCAGGGAAGGGTAGTTCTGTGACTGATCAAGAAAAAGTCTTGTCAGAGGAAAAGGCAGTGGTCAGCTCTTCCCTTACACACCATGATTCCAGCATCTTCTCTGTGACTCTTTCTTGTGTCTCTTTGTGACCTCTCCCTGTGGCAAGCCCAGCAAGAGGACAAGGGGCAATGGTTACAAAATGAAACATAGGAGGTTCAACCTAAACATAAGGGAAAACTTCTTTACTGTGAGGGTGACAAAGGACTGGACCAGGCTGCCCAGAGAGGTTGTGGAGTCTCCTTCTCTGGAGACATTCACAACCCGCCTGGATGTGTTCCTGTGTGACCTAGTTTAGGTGATCCTGCTCTGGCAGGGGGGTTGGACTGGATGAGCTTTCGAGGTCTCTTCCAACCACTACCATTCTGTGATTCTGTGTGATTCTTCAGAAATGCCATGTCCTTGTATGATGTCTATAATGCCTCATGGCATAGATAAGCCATTACTGTAATAAACTCAGGAGTATATCGCTATACAGTCTCATTTCCACTATAACATTCTATGGTTTCAGATGGTGATCAAAGAGAACACTCAGTTCAAGCTTAGATCTAGCCTGTTTGCTGGCATATGTAAAGAAATAACCACAAATTTGAAATGCAATCTTCTAAGCATTATTGTATTTCAGCCTAAGTCTCATAAAAAGTTACCCACTCTCACTTCTTCCTCTTCCAAAGGAAAATAAATTTCAGTATTGATAATGCAACATATACACCAATTGTTTGCAATCAATTTCTGAATCAGTTGCCTCTTTCTGGTAGATACCTGAAACATTTAATGGTTTACAGTTTAATGGTTTATAGTTTCTTGGCTGCTTTTGTCAGTTGTACCCACTGTTTCATGCATTGGCTTATCTGCTTTTCGCTAAGGAGATATTTTATTTTTTCTTTCTGTCATAAGAGTTTTTATATCTTTTTTTCACCATAGTGTCTATACATTTGGGTAGTTTTAAGCCTCCTACTGAAGAGCAGTTCAGGAGGTGTTAGCCCTCGTTTCCTGGATTCAGCCCTTCCATTAAGTAGCGAACAAAAGAGATCTGAATTTTTTAAAGGGATGATTAAGAAAGAGAAAAACTGAATCTGAATGTGAATCGTCATCTTTCTAAAACATTAGAAGGGTTCAATAGCATTTTTAGCTGACCATTACAGAGTGGATATGCTGTGTCCAAACAAAAATGTACACAGTTACAGTACTTTGTAAAAGAACTACATTCGTTTGGTCCATTATCTGTCATTTCCACATTTGATGTGCCAAGTTTAGCAAATATAGATGACATGGGATAAGTTATTAGCAGCTGTATTTTCAAATAACATAATTTCTGGATATCAGGGATAATCCAAAACAAATAAGTGATTTTGTTCTGCATATACAGACAAAACTGTGCCAATTTCGAACTGTAATTTGAAATGTCTTTAATTACCATCACAGGCTTTATTTATTTACAAATAGTGGTATATACATTTCAAATTTTTTGTATCTTCACTCATCTGAGGCAAACAGTGCAATTCTAATTGGTCTTGTGCATTTTTCCACATGTGAAAAATCTTTGAAGTACCAAGTTTAGCAATCTTTGCTTCAGATTTTAGGTACAACCTATTTACTGTCTTTGAATAAAAATGACAGTGAATATGAAATCCTATTTCAGACTTGCTTTAAAGACTAGGTATGCAGCAAATAAGACAGCTAAAATTACACCTTGTTTAAGGGCATCTGCACTAATATACTACAAGCAGCCTGAAGTGAATGATGTATTTTCAATTACAACATCATACTCTCGTGTTTTCTCTGTCTCGGTTTTATTCAGAGTGCCAGCCTGGGGTCTCTTCCAGATTTATGTGTGTGTTGTAAGGGATGCAACTTCAACTAAAAGAATAATGTTAGCTACTCAAGTCTGCTAACACTCAATTTGCACTTTTTACTTACGGCTTTTTTCCAATTTTTGCTATTAGTTGCTGCCAGTTGATGTAAAAGAATGGTCTTTTTGTATGCAGACACTAGATTTTCTATTGCTTGTTCTTTAGTTAAGGCTTTGCTGTCATGAATGCTGGGCCTCTGAAAAATACTCCCTTGAGGCTTTGCATTAAAAGCTTTGCATATGTTTGCATATGTTTGTTATGGTAAAATCTAAAAAATCGAGCTTTCCATTATCAACTGTGAAGAGATTTTTCAAATCCTTTCCTGGCGTGCCACATCCATTGTACATTTTTAGCCCTCAGGTTAGTATCCCTAGTGGCCACATCAGATACAAATCTCCTAACAAAACATATCATCCCCATAAACCTCTGTATGCTTTCTTTTTCTGTAGATGCAAGGATATGGGCAACTGGTAGTATAATGTTGGAAGCCACCTCTACCCTGTTTTCTTGATTAATTGGGTTAACGTGTTTAAGTGGATTTTTTCCTTACCTCTCAGTTTACTATTTACTGAGGGTACCATGAGATCTCTTTGGAGTTTTTTGGAGTTTCTGGTTCTTCCCTTCCTTTTCCCATGAGAATACCATTTATGTAAATCAATATTGTAAAAGATCTTTTTTCCTTTTTTGTGAAATACAACAGGTATATAGCATAAGCATTAAAGCATTCATGGTAAAAGCAATAATAGCTTCCAAATGGTGTGTTAAAATGTGCAGATGTAAGCCTTTTTTTTTTTTGAGAAATATGCTGGAACTCAGAAGAAGCATCTAATGTAGGAAAAATATCAAAATATCTTGCAGCCAAAAATAATCCTTCTTCGTCCATATGGGAAAGTATTGCCGATTTACACATTTCACTTCTCAGAATATAGGCAGAGTTCCATATTTCTCTTCCAAAATTTATAAAGTACTAATTTATATCACAGCCTCTTCAAATGCAGTTTATCTAGCATATTTAAGAGATTCAGGGATATTCACAGCTATAGGTAAAACAGAACATTAAGGCTCTAACAGTTTTCAGTACCACCAGCTTCTCATTTAAAACATGATCCTCTGTCATCTTGAGGCTTCTGCTCCTCTCCAGTATATTCTTTCACAAAGAAACCTAGTATCTGACCTGAAGTGACTATTCTTATTTCCCACAAGTATTATAGATGCTAGCTTTTCAATATTTTGTTTTAAACTTGCATTTGTAGATCACTAATCTCGCTGCCTAATTTAAGTTTTACCTGCCTGCATTTAACAACACAAATTTTTCTTCGCAAATCCTTCCAACAGCTTCAAAGATCATATTGCCTTGGGCACAAATCTATGAGTAATAGGGAATCTGAATTTAAAAGTCAAACTTTCTTACAGTTATCCAGGATACTTTTTGCTGAGACCTTTCTTTTCCCTGTAATGCCAAATTAACAAAAGCATCCGAGGGTGGGTACATGAGGGTCAGGAGGGTGTGTGTTGAGAGTGACATCAACTGAGACAATAAAAGGGCTTCTAAGTCACTTAGAAGCTCTATTTTAAAGTTACATTTAAGGGGCTCACCAAACCAATTCAGTAGTCTTTAAATATACTTGACATCGAGAGACAGTCATCTGCCGACATACCCAAACAAGAAATCTGATTAAGATACTATTTGGTGAGTATACTCTATTTTACTTCCAAGTTCTCTAGAAGACTTATCTAGAAAATTTTATCATTGATTCTATACTCATTTTTACATTACCTTCTTTTCAGACTATCTTAAAAATAAAGTGAATATTATTAAGAGCAAACTGTTTTATTATCTGAATCAAATTTATGAAATAAAAAAGTAAATCTGAGACAGAGAGCTAGAAATATCTTGAAGTGACTCAAACTCCTGAATGTATAATATTGGGTTAGGTAGACTGTTAGGATCACATTCATGCTATCATGTAAGATACCATGTAATAAATGCTTTTCTGACCTAGAGTGAAGCTGCAGAAAATATTGCAAAGATGGCATTGTGGAGTTCTGTATTTCTTAATTTTCAGTTACTCTGTATCAGATTTCTTAAGTTATAACAAAAAGATGCTTTTTCTGGCTGCCAATACTGAAAATCCAAACTGGAAACTGATATTTGGACTGTGTCATTGCTGCCTGTTGTAACATCATCAGTAATATTTTTCAAATATATCCCAAGATATCGGTAGTTTTGCCTATGGTGTACAAAGCAGAGTGGAATTCATACTGGCATCACAGGATTATCACTGAAAAAAAGAGAGGGATTCAATTCTGATTTCTCTTATGTAATTAATTGGGGAATGACATTCAATAAAGTTATGCCTCTATGCAAAATTGTCAAGAAAATTGTCAGCCTCTTCATTCTAAAGAACAGGCAACAGAAATGGATAAAAGAACAAAACTTTTCACTTGCGTAGCTATACATAAGTGTTTCAACACACTTGGAGCATATAAAGTATAAAGTATTTAATAGTAATAGTGATAGCAATAGCGATAGTATTATTATAAGAACATGATGCTTTCCACCCAGTTAACCAAAAGACAGGTATCTCTGTGATGATGACACAGGCCAACTAAGGCTGACCAAAGTTTTTAGACTTGCCTGTGAAGTAAGTTGCTCACAACATTAGTATCAGAACTAAATTCTTCATATGCATTCCTTGTTCTAACCCATTTCACAAAAAATAATATTTTACAAAATCAGTTCTCTGATGTCTTTCTTCAACATTTTTCTAAACCAAGTTTCTTTGGAATTAACAGAAATTACTTGAAATACAGATTTATACACGTATTCATTTCTATCTTTGTAGACAAAATGACTTCTATAAAAAATTTGGCCAGGACTGCAATCATCTTATATGCCATATGCTTTTTCACAAACTCTGATGGAAGACCAATGATGTAAGTACATTATTATACATTTCCAGAGTTTGGAGGATGATTTTAACTGTTCTTGAGAACATGGTTGATTTGTCTCTATATAAGTTTATGTGTGTGCAAGTCTTTCTGCCGCTGCTTTGGAACCCTTTGGCCAAGCTGGCCAAATTCTAGATACAGCTGTAGAGATAGGTAGATAGATACTCTGAGTTCTTATGCAGTTTTTGAAAATAGGCAGCTGAGTAGAGGGAGAAAAATCATTTAAGTCTTTTCTCAGGAATATCATTGTGTAAGCTGCACCTCGTATTAGATGCTTGGGGAGGAGTCTACACAGGAGAGCATCTTTTTTACTGTGCAAGAATCTGGCTGGAACTCGCACTTAGACACTGACATCAGTCAGCATTGAGACACAAACCCACAGGAAATTATCCTTCCTTAGCTCTAGTGTTCACAGAAAACTACCGCTGAATAAATGTCATGATTTTATCAATCGGTTACCTATTGTCATATAAGCTCTAAACTCATCTACCACAGCTGAAACAGATTATAAAAATATAATCAAACAATAGTGGCATAAAACTGGACTACTTCCCATTTTTTATGCCTTCTCACTAATATATCCATTATCAATAACAAAGTACCATCCACTCTCCTTCTCTTCTATCCCTTACAAATTAGAAAGATAAAATCTATGGCTCTGTATTACAATACGTCACAAAAGTTCTGAAACCTGGGTTTTTGAGTGAAGATGTACAAGTCAAGAAGGGTCACTATGAGTCTCTTTCTTTGCTTTCTTTTTTCATGCAGGAAAAGATCAGTGAGTGAAATGCAATTAATGCATAATCTTGGAGAGCATCGACACACCGTGGAGAGACAGGACTGGTTGCAGATGAAGCTGCAGGATGTGCACAGTGCCCTTGAGGATGCTAGGACCCAGAGGCCCCGAAGCAAGGATGATGTTGTCCTGGGTGAGATAAGAAGTCGGAGGCTGCTCCCTGAGCATTTGCGGGCAGCGATGCAGAAGAAATCCAATGATCTGGACAAAGCTTACATGGATGTACTCTTTAAAACAAAGCCATAATGAAAACAGCAGGGCATTATGTCTGTCCAAGTAAGCATGTGTCTGTAGATCATTGATCAAGTAGGGCATTTTACTATTATTCACTCAAACTGCAATAAGGATTAAAGGCTGCACTCAAGAATGTAGCTCCATTGAGTTAGACATTTCACAACCAAATAATAAAATGTATTTACAGTCCATCCATGACCATTGCTGCTAATTTCTGGGTATCTTTTAAATGGCTAATGTATCTTACAAATTTCCAGCATTGAAAAAAACCAACAAAAACCCCAAAACAAACACCAAACCAGTAAGAAAGTGGAAAAATAATTTAAGACAAGTTCCACTGTACTCTTACATAGACAGCATTCGTATGTAGTCACTAGGCCTACTTGTAGTTTTAACCAACAATGAATAAATGCAGTAGAACCTGTCTCCAGAATAGGGCACCATTTTATCTTGGATTAAGATTTGGTTAACTTTGTACTAATGAAAATATGTAAACTTAGATACACATTTCTTTTCAGGAGAAGGCCTAGAATCAGATGAAGATTAATTACATAGCAAAAGCTGCATGATAATAATTTAGGATTAAAGAGTACAAACATAAGAAATTAAAGTAGGAAGGCAAAGCTTAAGATTAAAGTACAGTGGGATAAAATGAAAATGAGTTACGTATGAAAGAGAAGAATGAAATTTTGGAAAATACTGAAATGAAGGGTTTGATTACATTCCCCTCGTCCAAAAAATGACAAACTATAATTAACTGCAGAAACAGTGGGAACAGAAATGGTAGCATGTATCTAAGGCCCTAACTATAGAACTGGGAAATGATTCTATACCAGACAATTACGACTGAAACAAAAATCTTGCAAATTATATATTTTTGTCCCTTGTTTTCTCTGTACACTATCTCTGAATTTCTGCATGTTGTTTTAGGTCTCATTGTTTGTGAGATATAATAATATAAAATAAAATCACTCATCTTCATACACAAATTTTTGTAGAACTGGGACCTCAGTTTGCCAAATCCCCAAAATGAGAACCATTAACATGCAGAAATCCACACCTGGGAGAGGAACCATTAGCTGTAATACATTCAGACTCCAAGCAGGATTCAAAAAGAATCAGACATAAATATGGATGGGAAAAATCAATGATTAAAATAATTTTTACAAAAGCAGCAAATAGGAAATTATTTTGAATGACACATTTAGATATGTGCTTAGGACCCTCAGTCATTTCTGACTAATAAGAAAGTTTTCTCAGTAGGACTAATGGTGGTTTTCTCCAAATTTGCCATTGTTAGAGCTCCAACCTGGATGAATTGCTGCTCCAAGTCAAAATGTCTGTATGCATGTTCCCATATCGCTTATTTGTTTGTTTGATGTCTAGCATGCCTTGGGGAACCTAGTAAAAAACCTCATAAATCATTACAAATATAAATGCAAGCTTCTGGTGGCTAGAAAGGTACTTGTAACTAATGAACTGTAGTTCATAATCCTGGCTATACTTTAGTAATGTAAAGGCCCTGATGCTGCAAGCAGATGCCTGTGCGTATCAGTGCGCAGCCCATGCAGGCAGGGATTCCACGCTATATATCTGTTTGCAGAATCGAGGCCTCAAAGCGCACTTTCTATTTATTCTTTTATCAGAAGTCTCTGCTAACTTGATGAAAGAAAACTGCATTTTTGTACCTATGTCTCACTTATGTACTACCAAATAAAGTGGACCAAAAGCTCTTGGATGTTATTTTAAAGCATAATAACTGACTGACCTGTCACTGTTCTGATATAATCTAGCATTTGGGGCAAGATTATAAGCCATTTTATTTTATCACAGCAATATAAAGACACAAATAATGATTAAAGCAATTCTTAATTTTCCTTTTGTCTTTGCGGCACACAAAGTCACATTGATGGTTAAGCCAAAGGTGTTCACCTAGCACAAACCTATTTATGTACCTTTACAATAATAGCACACATGCAGAAACTATATCATTTTCAAGTGTTAAATTCATAAACTGTTTGCTTTTGACCTAAAGAAACAATTCTATTAACTAACAACTTGTTCTTTCTAATCTTCACCTATCCAGTAGGTGAAGGATGCTTACACAAATACTTAAACTTCCTGTACACTTCAAAAGACACTTGTTCCCTACAAAGGACTTTAGGGTCAGAGACAGACAATGCACCACTGGACACTGTTTAACTGGCAATATGGTCACAGACAAACTGTGCTCAGCACTTTCTTATTTATGTCTTATTTAAGTTCTCTCCTCTCCTCAGCGCTCATCTCAGTCCATTCTCTGCCCAGCCTGTATTTGTTCTTGGAATTGCCCCAACCCAGGCGCAGGACCTTGCACTTGGCCTTGTTGAACTTCAGGCAGTTCGCATGGGCCTCTCAAGCCTGTCAAGGTCCCTCTGGTTGGCATCTCTTCCCTCCAGCATGTCAACCGCACCACTCAGCTCGGTGGTGTTGGCAAACCTGCTGAGAGTGCAGTTGATCCCACTGTCCATGTTACTGACAAATAAACAGTGCCAGTCCCAGTACCAACTCCTGAGGAACATCACTCATCACTGGTGTCTACTTGGACACTGAGCCGTTGACCGGAACTCTTTGAGTGCAAACATCCAGCAAATTCCTTATCCACCAAGTGGTCCATCCGTCAAATCTGTGTGTCTCCAATTTAGAGACAAGAACGTTGTGTGGGACAGTGTCAAATGCTTTGCACAAAACCAAGTAGATGATGTCAGTTGGTCTTCCCTTGTTCACCAATGTTGTAACCCTGTAGTAGAAGGCCACCAAATTTGTCAGGCACTAGGAAGAGGATGGCAAGAAATAATAGGGCCATTGAAACACTTATATATGATAATAAATGGTAACAACAGCAGTCAGAAAAGAAATAAATAAAAAGAGGCACAATAAAGATATAAATCATGAACAGTATGGAGAGATAAGTGGTGTTGCCTACTTATCTTTCTAAGAGAGGCAAAGAATTGAGCTTGCATATGGCTGAATATAGAGCTTTTAGTTGGTATGAGCCAAAAATCTCATCACCTGCCAATGTCACTGGAGGTGGCAGTGACATGACTCTTGGGTTTGCTCGAGCTCCTTTCCCACACTTGCACTGGAACTTGCCTAAATGTACACCAGCTTGTGTACTTGCACGTAAGCACTAAGCAAGCCTGCACTTCATAACAGACTCAGACATGCATGTGGCTGTGAGAAAAGACTTCCTATGTCCCCTGCTATAGTGAGATAAGGTTAGAAAAGTATTAGGTCTACATCCTTTCACATCAACAGGATCAGCCTTCCAAAGATGAAGTGTCCCTAGAAGGATCCCTTCATAAAATCATAGAATCATAGAATCATAGAATGTGGGGGGTTGGAAGGGACCTTTAACGATCAGCTGGTCCAACCTCCCTGCAGTGAGCAGGGACATCTTTAACTAGATCAGGTTGCTCAGAGCCCCATCAAACCCGACCTACAATGTCTCCAGGGATGGGGCCTCCACTACCTCACTGGGCAACTAGTTTCAGTGTTTTACCACCCTCATTGTAAAGAACTTCCTAATGTCTAATCTAAATCTACCCTGCTCTGGTTTAAAACCATTACCCCTTGTGCTACCAGTACACACTCTTTTAAAAAGTCCCTCTCCAGCTTTCTTGTAGGCCCCTTTCAGGTACTGGAAGGCTGCTATAAGGTCTCTCTGGAGCCTTCTCCAGGCTGAACAACCCCAACTCTCATAGGAGAGGTGCTCCAGCTCTCTGATCATTTTTGTCGCCCTCCTCTGGACCCGCTCCAACAGTTCTATGTCCTTCTTGTGTTGAGGGCTCCAGAACTGGACACAGCTTTTCTCCCTGAAGAATGTGGTTTCTACGCACATACTTCCAAGGCAGAAAACCTTGCTTTCTAGTCTGCCAAGGGCTTTTTGCTAAGACCTGTGTCCTCGAAGACCTGCCCTGTGCAGATGGATATCTATTGTATACACCTGTTTTTAATAAAATTCTCAGTGGAAAGAAATACAATCATGTTTTTCAATCATGACTCATCATTGAAACAAGAAGCACCAATATCAACATCTATCCTCGGGGGAAGTAAAAAAGCAGCATGTGAAAAAAACCCAAACCCATGAAAAAGTAACAAAGCCAAAATCACAATAACTCTAATAAAAACTAGACAAATTGTAAGATCTGTAGGTAAAACCTACTGCTGGTGATTTAACTGCTGGTGATACGGCTTTTTTTAGTTGCTTCTAACATTGACTGCTGTGAGTACTAATATTGCTCAGCTCACTGTTAGACAGCACATAACATCTGACTCCTCGCCTAGTTAGCGCATTCTAACAGCTTTTGTGTGAGCTGCTTGGCTGTCATTGTTCTACCAGTGGATTTCTAGAACTGTGTGGTTTATCTTTGTGGTTACTGTTAAAGGATGGAAAAGAGAATTTGTTTAACAGATTCATGTTTTGCTACACATCGTAGCAAAGCTTCTGTCTTTTATGGGGCATTTCAGTATAGCAAAGAAACAAATCCTTCCTCTCTTGCCCCTTCTTCCCCTCTTCTCCCCGGTGTGCATAAGGTGGACAGCTTGCGTATCTAATATTCCCTGACTGAAGCAGTCAGATCTGCTACTGCATCAGGTGAGTCCAGAGGTGTACACTCGTAGAATCTTTAGATTAATACTTTGGTGTCCTTGAAAGAGGAGGATGCCCTGTAAGATAAATGAGAAGCACATGAGAGGCATTGGCTATAGAGTTTCAGTCTCTGGAATCTGATAGCAAATTTGTCAACTTCCTCCACCAGAGGTTAAATCAAAACCCTTGCTCAAGGTGACTTTGTTCATCAGTAGGATGAACATGTTACCCGCATGTTTTCCCTGGGAAGGCCGGTCCAACAGTGACTTAGAATAGCATTTTGTGAGACTCTGAGAAGGCCCCATGATGGCTGATCTTCACAGTGGGGCTGCCCGAAATATCCACTGTGCAACCAAACTTATTGTCTAGAATTCTACAGTCCTCTCACCTGATATGGAAGTCCAGCTCTACTTGTATTTAATAATGATGCTATAGAGATGCATAATGATGCATAATGATGCTATTTTTATTTGTCTCAAAAAAGAGACAAATGTCTTTGGATCTGAATACCGCTGGAGCTTGGTATCATTTTATTCTCCCTCCATGAGGAGTGCAAAAGGCAAGTGTCATCTTAACAACTGTGACACTTCAGTACACTGAAGTTGCCAACAATGTGGGATATTATGGAATAAAAGCCACATCCACTAATTATTTTCCTAGACAGACTGCAGATTACACAGACTCAACCTATAGGGCTATACAAACCTAAAAATTATAATTGTAATTTAAACCGGGAATCAGTTCTAGGGTGAAGGTTGAGCTAGCAGAGATGTCAGCTCGTCTAGTGAAACTGCATTGATATAATGTGTATCTTCTTTGGCTTTTTCTTCTGTGCCAGGCAGCGATAGCTGGGTGACAGTGCGAGAGCACCCTGAGGCTAGATTAGAGGCCTGGGTGCTTGCTGGGTACGAACTGCCATGTAAAACCGGTAGCAGCTGTTCGCCGGAACACCTGTGTGTAAACACTGGCCGGGCTCCAGCGGAAAGAGAGCTGCCCAGTTACCACACCCTCAGTGTAGCTCTACAGGGGCAAGCTTTGCTCCAATCCCTTCTACACGGCGGCAGC
>NW_010180801.1:0-11109 GCF_000695765.1 Mesitornis unicolor
TATATATATGTATATATACATACACACACTTTAATGAGAAGGTTCTGGAGAGACTCAGTCCTTTGCTTTGAGCAACTACCCTGTAGGGAATGTCACCAGGATTACAGATAACTCAAATGGTGCTAACACCATGATTAGTTTACTCATTGTTACAGACATAGAAATCAAAGTGTTTATAAGTAAGAACTCTGGCTGGCAAAAGCTCCTCATCCTTCAATTCTCATGACAAAACCCTCCTTTCCCCTTGTCTGCATGTTTCAGATGTAAACAGAATTAATTCTGAGAAGAAAAATCACTCAAAACTAGTTGTTACTGCTATGCAAATCTTGCTAATATTATTACAAATGTTTTGGTGAGCATTGAAAGGAACACCAAAATGACCATGCTGTGTCTTTCTCATTTAGAGAACAATGATCACATGCTTTTTTTCTGAACAGCATAACAGGGATGGGGGTGGAATCCAGAAACCACTGCTGTCCCAGTTTAAATGTCTGAGCCTTTGAGGGTGATATTTTTTATTAGGAATTCTAAAAATACACCAAACACAACTCTCCAGAAAGAGAGAAAGGATTGCAATTAAATAGCAGTTCACATAAGAGATTGCAATTGTTGGGACTACAAGGAGATAAGAGAAGTGTTGGCAATATTCTCATTGCAATCATTACATTGAATGCAGGAGAGGGCAACAGTGGCAAAGTGAATAGCAAGCCAACAATATCAGAGTAGTAAACTAATACATGTCACATTCCATAGCAATAAAGACTGACATCCCTGAAGCTTCCCCTCCTTGGACTTGCAGCTGTGCACATGCAGGTCCACATCTAGATTCATAGATCTCATGTAATTTTAATATGATTACACCTTGCATTACACATATATGTAGATATTTTGCTCCTCTTTCATGGTGCACTGTCGCTGAATTTCAGGGCTTAATAGCACCTTTGCAGGCACTTTCAAATGTCTACATGATGTTGACTATACTTGGAACAACTAGGTTTTTCTCTTCAGAAAGAACATAACCGTTACTATTTCTAATTTTATTGTGACTGTAAAGTTAATTTCATTTAATGAAATTCTAGAGCTAGAGATTACACCATGATTACTGCCATGTGGCTTTTCTTCCTGCATTTTACTCTGCCTTGCTCTTGTCTCTTTAATAGAGAGCTCCTGGTTTGCTAGGCTGCTAATACAGTCTAATAATGACAGAGGCAGAGACCTTTGGAAAGGTTTCACCATCGTTTGCAGACTACACCTCTCACAGTGTTTACTGCTTTTACAAGCAACAGTAATCTTTCTCACATTTGCTGTGCCAATAATGAAGTTCTCTGTTAACACCCCACCCTCTTTATAGACCTGATAGAAGCAGATGCTCCATCTGCTTAAATATTTGAAAAGTTACTCCTAAACCAACATTTATAAATATGCTCACGAGTACATCTGGAAAGAATACTGTGAATTCAACACTGCCACATATTATTATAATAAAGCAGCAGGAGTAATCCTTACTTTTATATTGTTATGTTCTGTATTGAATGCTGGATTCATGAGAACACGAAGGCTAAATTTGGGTGCCTAAGTAAAATGTGAGGATTTGTAACTACTGTCACAACAGTCTGTTTTGCACCACATCCAAGTCCTGATTGATTTCAGTCACATTTAAGTGTTACCCTCATATTCCCCTTGATTATTCAGACATGTAGGCAAAGCTCTGAACTGGTGGAGCAAAGGAGTAATGCAGTGTAGAGTTTCATCTTCAAGGCAAAAGGACAAAAGTCTCTTTGTCATTTTTAGGAGGTAGGGGTGCCAGCTAGACACTTGTATTGGGTTTTTCTGTGAGGGGTTTTTGATTGTCTTTGGTAATAGGGGAAGGGCTATGTAGATGGCCCTTTAAGAAGCTACTTGAAAAGCTCCCCCTTTGCCTTTGTCAGACCCACCTCTGACCAGGGCCAAGCCAATCAGCATCCCTGCGAATTCATGTATTTAAGGGAGGTGCAAGGCATACCTCGCTCTTTCTCTGGCACCGGCCCTGACCAGCGTGGCTCCAGGTGCCGGTGGTGTGGCCCTGGCCTTGCCCGGCTGGGCTTAGCCAGCCCCGACCACAACTTAGGCTTAAGCTCCGCTGCAGCTCCATCCTGGAAAAAAAAAGAGAGAGAGAGCCGGGATCTCCATAACCATTGGAGGAGACCTGCAGCAGGGAAAGGAGTGGGGCCTAAGGAGAACAACTTCGAAGAACACCAAGGTCGGTTTGAAGGAAAGAAAGGAGAGGGAGGAGGAGGAGGGCGCAGAACCCAGGTTTCCCCTTTGCAACCTGTGGTGAGAGCCAGGTCGACTGGTTGTGTGTGAGGGAACTGTGACCATGAGCAGACCTAGACTGGAGTTTTGTGGACTTGGGCTGAAGCGGTTTCTTGTGTGAGGGAAACTGCAGCTGTGGGCAGACCCATATTGGACTTCTGAGAACTTTTTCTCCTATGGAAAGGGGGCCACGTGGAAGCAGAGAGAGAGAGACACTGGGCTGAGATTTTTTTTTGTTGGTTTTTTTTTTTTCCCCTTACTCCTAAGAAGCACCTGATGTCGCAGGAAGACCGAATGCAACTTGCCACTCCCATCCCCCTGTGCCTCAAGGGGGAGGGGGAAGGTGAAGAAAGTGGGAACAAAAGCTGAGCCCGGGAAGAAGGGAGGGCTGGGGGAAGGTGTTTTAAGATCTGGTTGTATCTCCCATTGTTCTGATGTTGGTAACAAATTAAAATTGTTTTGTTTTTTATTCCTTATGATGAGTCTGTCTTTTGCCTGTGACCTGTTTAAGTAGTGAGAAGCCCTCCAAGCCCTTATTTTGACTAGCTCTTTTTTGGGGGATCGTGGTGCTCAGTTATGCACTGGACCTAAACTACGACAACACACCTTTAAAAGAAGTTTTAAGTGTCCCACTCTAAGGTTAATGGTTCATACACTGGTCATTTAGTATGAAGGCGCTAGTACTTACACACTATCAGACGTGAGACCTTGGTAGTAAACACAGATCCCATCTTGGATGTCTGACTTGTCCTGTGGTTTAAATTAAGCCACAACAGACCTAAGAGATATAAGTCACACTGTTATCCTTGACCATTTGTAATGGGCCCTGAGACTTCACAAAGCTGTTCTGAATCTGTGATACTACAGTTAAACCACTTGACTTTCACTCCAAATAGGGTTGAGTGTCTCTCACAGGGAAAGCTCAGAGTGCTTTAGGGACAAAAGCTCCTTCAGCACTGCTCTCTGAATGACACAATGTGTAAGAAAAGGGGGAAGAAGATGTCGTTATATCTCTTCTTAAAACACGGACAAATTTAGGAAGTAGAGGAAGTGATAAAAATAATAAAAGAGTGGGAAAGATTCTCAGAAAGTAACAAAAACTCCTGGAATTACTAGGTTTTTAAATAATTTTCCTATATGTCATGTTTGAAAATGCTGTTGATCTGGCTTTTCCCTGTCTGGTCAGGCACCAGTCCTGCATATTAGTTCAACTGCAGAAGGCTGTAGCAAAATGAGAATGTGTATGCTGTAGTTCTGATCCTGGCTAGATAGCTGCATCTTGATGAAGGATCTGGACTCAGAAATACAAATTAAACTCTTGTTCACAGATACACAGAATGACTGGGGTTGGGAGGGGCCTCTGGGGATGGTCTAGTCCAATTTGCTGTTCAAAGCAGGATCAACTAGAGTTTGTTACTTGAGGGCAATGACTAGTCAGGTTTTGAATATCTCAGAGGATGGGGACTCTTCAGACTCTCTGGGCAACTGCTGTGTTTGACACCTATTACAGTAAACAATAAAAAAAAAGAAGTTGTTTTCTTTTATTAAGTGAAAATTTCTATATTTCCATTTTTGCCCATTGTCTCTTATCAGTGGTCACCAGTGAGAAAAATCTGACTCCATGTTCTTCACTGCCCTACATCAGGTATTATTAAGGATTGAAAAGATCCTCCTGAGCCTTCACTTCTCCAGGCTGAACAGAGCCCATTCTCTCAGTCTCTCCTCCTGTGTCGCATGCTCCAGTCCCTTAATCATCTTTGTGGCTCTTTGCTGGACCTACTCCAGTATTTCCATGTCTCTTTTGCACCAGGCAGCCCAGGACTGGACACAGCACTCCGGATGTGCCTCACCAGTCCCTCACTGAGGGGAAGGATCACCGACCTTGACCATGGTCTTCAGAAGCCTTAGTATTGATATTTTAAAGTTAACAACACTTTTTATTTTAGATTTAAAAAATAAATATTTATTTCAACCAGACTCAGAGTGATTTTCCTCTTTATTAGAGGGGAGGAATTATATTAAGGGCCAGTGGAAATAAGAAGTGCTACACTGGCTAGAAAAAGTTACATTTGTGCTATGAATGCACTGCAAATATTTATTTATGTTTTCAGTAGTAGTTGTAGAGACACTGAGATATTTATTAATTCTGCTCCATATAATTCCTGTGGCTGAGTATGTAGGTTTTGGCAAAATTTCTATGGTTAGTTGATCTTTAAAGTTTCAAGAATTTCAATGCTGTTCTTCACTGAGTGTCTTCAGCTAGCTTCTGTATACTGCTTTAAGATTATACTTAAGATTGTTGAAGAGTTAGATTTAATATTTTTATTTCAGAATTATCCATGAGATGCATGTATAGCTACAGAAAATCAATTGGCATCTTTAGAAAAGCAACCCCCCAGCATGTTTAAGTATCTCAACATTATATTTCTCTTTCAGTTTTAATGGGTATTAAAAATGAAGTATTCCCTCCAAGATTAGCTTCTTCCTGTTTAGCTGATAATTGAGAAATAGTAAGACTTGATTTGATTTTCTTGGTCTCATGTACTCATCTTCTAACATTGCTTTTCATCATTTCAAAGAAAAAGGATGAGTTCTGCACCTATGTGAGTGCACACAGCTTCTCATGGACTAGTGTACCTCATTTCCACTTGTACAAAAGAAAATGTCTTAGGAGTGACTATGGGCTATTTGAGATATACCTGCAATCAGAATTTGGTCTATTGACTTGGGAAGCAGCTTTGTCCTTACTTGTGAAAATAATTTGATACTTTATCCTGTACTTATACGTAGAAAATACGGGGTTTAATTCTGGGAAGTTTTAAAAAGCTGTAAGATGAGTATCCACTTCAGCACAGCATTTAAGCAAATGCTTAAGTAGATCTGTTCAGTTCATCATTTGATTCCATTTATCTACTACAGTGCTGGATTGAATTAGTCTGGGAATTCTAGAAATGGGTCCTGTCTCCACTTAAGTACATAGTGTTTATGTTATTAAGAGTTGCCTAAGAAAGAACAACAACAAAGGTTTTACTCATGATTTTTCCATATGCACAAAAAGCTCATGTGCAAGAGTGATTTCTGTACATGTACCTCTGGAAAGTCTGGATAAATTTGAAACAAAATTGCCATTTGAAAGTAATAAAAAATAAAGCTTCATATTAAATTGAGTCTGTTAATAGAACTAAGAGTAATCAATATGATCTTATGGAAAGATGATTTCATTAATTTGATGTCTGTTTTGATCAGATTACAGGATTAATTGATGAAACATAATGGAGTTTCTGTTATTTATTCAGGCTTCTATCAGACTACTGTTCTTTCTAAGTATTACTAAATCATTGTAGCATATATCGAAACACTAAACAATTTTGAAGTAAATACCTTTTCAAAGTTTAAGAGCTCTCAGAATTCTGGAAACCCACATTCACAAGACTTTCAGTCCTTGTGTGGCAGTGGGACAGGGATTTGCCCATTTACACATAGGCTGATTGCCCAGACAGTAGGCTGAGGGTGGAGATTACACTTTCATGTCCCAACCACTTCTACTCCTTCATTCATCTGGTGCAGAGTTGTGGAAGAAGATGCTACTACAGAGCAAATGTGTGAGATACAAGTCCTAGAAAGGTGAATGGAAGCGGGATGAGGCTGAGGCAAAACGGTGTACATCGTCATGTGTATATAAGAATACATAGTTAAATTTGGCAGGTCTGTGTTTGTTCTATTGACTGTTCTCTTGTCACTAAATATCTTTTAGGTGGTATACAATAACAGGCAGATTCAAACCCTAGCTAAGTGAGGAGTAATCAGAGAGATGCTATCACTTCCACCTGGACAGAAAATGGTTTTCCTGTAAAAGTTCAAGAACAGAAACATTCTGTGGAAAAAGCTCACTTTTAACCAGTTTGTGAAAGAGCATACAGTGAAGTGTGGCTAAACTGGACTAGCACTGGGGATATGCCAGAAATCTTGCAGTTTCTCCATACAGCTTGCTCACTTGAATCACGTCTTCCTGATTCCCAAGTGAGCTATCCTATCAGGTTCCTTTGTCCCTTTTCCTCTTTTCTTTGCTGGGAAATCTCAGCTGGGCCCTTGTAACACAAGTGGTGTACTCAGTGTGTCCAGGGAATACTGGTGCTACAGTGCACCTGCAGCTCTGACAAAGAGGACATGCAAAGTCCTCTGATCTGTTCTGTGAGCATCCGTCTTTCTGCCTGCAGGTGATTAAATCATTCTGTGCCTTGGCCACAAGTCCAGCACACCTTGACTGTTCAGGCACAGTTGTCACTTCTCTGAGCTATCCAGAAATCCTGGACAAGTGATGAAGTTATTTTTCTGTCCAGATTTGCTTTCCAGATGGTAGCAGATAACATATTTGGCACAAAATGACTGTACCTTGAACTCAGGGGACTGGAACAGGTCAATGAGCTTAGTACTTTGGAGACCAGAAAGAAATCTACTGCCACTGGATAAGATTTTCTCATTTTTCCCTCACAATGAGATTGTCCACCAATGCCTGGTGAATTTCACTGCTGTACTTCAAGTTTTGGTAGCTTTGCAACAGAAAACATTGGTAGCCAGAGGTTGTGTTTCCAAACCAGCCAGCTAAAAATATTAACAAAGCCAAAGCCAGACATAATTCTGTAAAAACTGGATTTTCAGCACTATGAATATGTATCTGTTTAGGATGTCTTGATGTGATTTGAGTTGGAAGAAATTATTTGTATATGGATGACCTTGAGAGGACTGAAGCTTGTTTTCCTGAACACTTCTGTTACATTATATAGTGTGAAAATAATTTGAGTTTTTCTGATTTAAGTAGTCTCCAGTCCTTGCCCTCTATTACCGCTGAAAAACTCTTCCCAGGCATTTCTGGAAGCTTTTTATCACTATATATTGGAAACAGAACAAAAATAGCAATCAGGTACATTGCTTTTAAGTTGTAACTCTAAAAATTGGAGTTCTGTCAATTGTAATCAATGAAGAGAAGTTGTAGCAATTTCAAGTTGATGTATCATCAAGAAGTTCAAGAGACTTATTCTGTGAAAAAAAATAAAGAAAATTCTATTTTTAAATTATCAGTGAAAACCTTAATTATTTTCTCCAGCTCCCATATGCACACACTCACATGCACATACACATTTGTGAGGCTATATTGCATGATTCACCTCTGTCATGTTCAAGAAAAATGGCACTGGATTTCTGTTGATATTTATCACTGCTATGCCCCAAATCATTGAAAATGGCCAGATTTGGATGATGACTTCAGTCGCTGTACCTAGACACTTGACTGATGCCTTCTGCCCTTCCCATTTCTTTAAAACATTCTGTAATTTACACTTGAAAAAGATGCCACAGCTAATGAAAAGAAAGCATGAATTACCTGGCATAAATTCAGCAGGTTGTCAAACAGCATTATCTCCCACATAATAGTTCAATCAGACACTTAGGTCTATAGCCTTTTTGCTTGATTACATGTAATTTTTACATACAATTGAACCCTAATCTCATGAAAAATTGTCCCTTCGGCAATGGTTATTTGACTGCTGACAATCTTTCTCAGAAGACTGATCAATGATCAAAGCAAAAAATGTCTGATTTAATGCTGGTTTAGATCATTAATAGACATAGTAAACCGCATTTAAAACAGAGCCAAAGTCACAACACAGAAAATAATTTAGCACTATTTTCTCTGAAACTGTACCCACAGGCTATTAAACCATATTACTTGCTAAAATGATGCTGGACTTCACAGGTAATGATGGAGAGATTCCAGATTTGCAGAATGAAATATATTTGGAACGTCAACTCAAATATTCTAGCAAAGTTGATACAACTCTTCCTGTACAAATAAAAGTAATAGAAATAAAATTTAAATGATTTTCAATTTAACGAAACACATGGAGGGGGAACATAAGCATACAGTACTTCTGTATTATTATGGACATCCCTCAAACAAGTCAAGGGTCTGAGTATCAAGTATGCTAATCTTATTACATAGAATTACTCAAATGACATCCTGCAGTAGTCTGATGTGTCTTGCTGTGAAGCAGTGTATCATAAATGTGAAATGGGCTGTTTCTTTAAATACATAGAGCGACTTATTTGACATATAGGAAACAATAAGATCTATATATAAAATCTAAATATAAAGCTCACTATGAAGTAGTCAGAATTTGCTAACAGGTAGTAAGTACATAGTTATTCCAGTCTTAATTATATTCTGTGCTATTCAAAGAAGCAATTTGACATCAGTTGATTATGGCTGAGCTAGGCTAAAGACAACTCAATTATTCTTAAAAGTTTTCATATTTTCCAAAGACAAAATCAGTTTTTGAAACTCGCAGTTTACTCATTGAAACAATGAAAGTAGGAAAGGAGAATCTCAGCTTTTCTTGTGAAGGTGTAAGTCTATGATCTTTCTCTTTGAGAAAGCAGTCTGGGAAAAATTAATGACCTAACTGTCTCAGACAGAGTAGTGTTGCTGAAGCATTATTTTCCTAACTGCTACCTGATTCCCTTTACAACTCTCTGTCTCCTTTGGGATTAAAGAAAAATATATTTCTACTCTGCCCTGGTGAGACCGCATCTGGAATATTGTGTCCAGTTCTGGGCCCCTCAGTTCAAGAAGGACAGGGAACTGCTGGAGAGAGTCCAGCGTAGGGTTACAAAGATGATTAAGGGAGTGGAGCATCTCCCTTATGAGGAGCGGCTGAGGGAGCTGGGTCTCTTTAGTTTGCAGAGGAGGAGACTGAGGGGAGACCTCATTAATGTTTATAAATATTTAAAGGGTGAGTGTCAGGAGGATGGAGCCAGGCTCTTCTCGGTGACAAACAATGATAAGACAAGGGGTAACGGCCACAAACTGGAACACAGGAGGTTCCACTTAAATTTGAGAAGAAACTTCTTCTCAGTGAGGGTAACAGAGCACTGGACCAGGCTGCCCAGAGAGGTTGTGGAGTCTCCTTCTCTGGAGACATTCAAAACCCACCTGGACGCCTTCCCGTCATCTAGGTGCTCCTGCTCCGGCAGGGGGATTGGACTGGATGATCTTTTGAGGTCCCTTCCAATCCCTAATGTTCTGTGTGATCCTGTGTCTGTGTGATATTTCCAGATCTCTGCTTTGGGAGGAAACCCAACAGTTTGTGCTGGTGGAGGGCTGGGACACCTGGTTGAACACAAGGATTATGGAAAAGGTTCCTGAGCTAAGGCTGTACCTGTTTCACAAACCTTCGTATAGCTTTGATGAAAATTGTGTTCATCTAAGTGACTTTCAACTTTGTATTAGTATGAGCCCAATTTCTGCACAGGAAAGCAAGACAGGCCCCTCAGGAAATTTTGCAGATTACTGTTATATGCATTAATTTATACAGTATTTAAACTTATATCAAATGGACCAAGACTGTTTTCTGGCACTGAGGTCCACTGTTATGTCACAGCTACATCTCTGCAGTTACGCTTGCTTGTTCCCCAACATAGAGTGGCTATACTTAATCCCCGTAATGGGAGAAGTGTGTAGTCAACACTAACCTCCAAACCATACCTGGGTTTTACCTGGGCAAGTCCTTGTCAGCACAATCAAAAATCACGCCTAGGATTACAGTAATATTTTAAACATTAATGGGGGAGGGTTCAGGCCTGATGCATTAGCACTGCTTAGTTTATCAGTACAGAAAAACATAAAATTAATAATTTATAATGGAGATTCTTCTTGACAACCTTATGACTAGGTTGGAACTGATTCCTAAAGCTGAATAGTCATAGACACTGGCTGGCAGCTGGACAAGCTGCAAAACAGACATTACTCCAGAAAATCTGCTTTTTCTTGCCTTGTTTTGAAACTTTTCTCAAAGAGGATCACAGTTTCCCCAAATGTGGTTCTTATTCATTATTTATCATTAGCATACTCATCCAGGTAAATGATTGTCTGTAAGTTGATCAGCATTCAGCAGTTCATGTTTTTAGCTGTCCCTAACAATCAGGTACTAAGTGTATCTCAGCTCTAGGCTTTGGATAAAATTCTAGCATCCTTAACATTATCCCTGTGGGTAGGACTTCACTCTGTCTGAAGGATTGTAGCATATCTGAAGAATATCCAAAACTTTTACAAGTCTTTGTAAGTGCAGCTGTCCTACATCTTTGATTGATCATGTGGTAAAATACAAAGCCAGACATCCGCCTTCATTGAGTAGCACTACATTTGGGGACTTTATAAAGATGACGTAAAGCTGCATGCCGAATCCCAGCTGGAGTAGCCTCTGTTACACCCAAAGAACCACCAGGGAATGTAGCTATTTAGATCACTGGTATTTCCCCTGGTTAAGCATGCACTTCCTGAAGATATCATTGTGAAGCTACCTTTCGGGCCTTTCTCCGAGGATTCTTTGAGGAGAAGTCTTCAAAAGACCTATTCTCCATCTTTCTCCCTGCTGTTTGGACAGAACTCAAGATCTGAACCACAGATCTATAGGTAACTAGGAATTATTTGGAAAACTCCAGACAACATGTACCCATTCAACAGGGTTTGATAAACGCAACTTCTTTAAAAACTATATTCAATATATCCTGGCTGCAAATATCAGGTTATTTTTTTCATCTTCTGAATGAGTGTCCCTCTAAGCCTTAAAAATACTACAGATTTTACATGATTCATATATCATCCTGGGTTTGTGTAGGATTAATTTTTGTGAGGTGAAATTGCAGGTCTTCTCTGAACTGGAGGTCATTTCAGATGAAAACTTATAGCTCAGTGCCCAGATATGAGGGCTGCACAATTTCTATGTTTAATAAATGCACTAGATTCCAAAATTGAGCTCAGCA
>NW_010180801.1:11140-13116 GCF_000695765.1 Mesitornis unicolor
GATTTTACACTGATTTCAAAAGTGATTGCCCCTCTGTGTGTTAACTCACATAAATAACTATGCTCTTTCTGCAATATGGCACATCTCTGCCTAGTGTATCATTCCTTATCCGGGCACAGCAGTCTGGCACCATCATTTGGTAATGTAATGTAGCTCTGAGCTGTGTCAAGCAATTTTCTGGAGTTAATGACTCTCAGGCCAGAACCTTATTGATGCAACACCTTCTAGCTTCTCATCTCTGCAGATATTACTCCTACAGACATGGCTTCTTTCTTATTCCTGCCCTAACTGCAGGACTGGGAATCTCAGGAAGTACAGAGACCCAAGTTGTCGAGGCATAAATCAGGTAAGTCCAGATGCAGTTTGGCAGTGTAAAGTTTATGTGAGGGAACAAGCCCTACTGATAAGCTTGGGTTTATTCCCTCAATACTTAGGCCTTACAATCCAAACCTATAGCTCTGCTCACCTAGTACAGTGACAGGTGGATTTAACATATGGGATAAATACATGTCTCTGCTCTCTACTTCACAAAAGAAGTACAGCCAGCTGCAAAGCCTACATGCTCATGAGCTAGCTGGATATCAGGATCCATATTAATTTCTGAGCCTCTCAGACACATTTCAGGTTTCAGTCCCTGCACCTCTTCTCCTTTCTGGGGGTACAAGTCTAAGTGGTCATCATAAATGTTGGAACTGATACTTCAGCTTACTGAGCTCCCACTTCCCCGTTTCAGGAGTGCCACTGCAGCTGTTTTGAGCTTCTTCATTGACCCAGCCTGGCACCACAATAGGCTAAGAGGAGGCAAAGCTTATAAAGGAAGTTTCCATATTATAGTTATTGCTGCTTTTATAAGCACTAAAAAAACCTTTTTAAAAGCACATGCCCACAACTCTTTGAAAGGATGCAGCCTTGACTTCTACCCTAAGGCAGATTTCACCTCTTTTACAGTCTAGGGTAGAGGCTGATTTTTCTGACAATGAAAGTTTTCACCCCATCCCTCCTCTTCAGACTTTTCTCTCATAACCCATTAGATAACTCACAGAGAATATCTACTCTCTGGCATGCACAAACCCATGCCTTCTTAGAAAGTCCCTGGTCTCTTTATCTGGGTTTTTGTAGAGCCAGTGAAGTGACTCCTGCACAGGCCCTGGTTGTGGAGGGACATTCAGAAACAAGAGCCACTATCAGCTCTCTCATTAAAAGTTCCTACACACTTTCTCCTGAAAGTGATGCTGGGAAAAAAACCTGATCTTTGTCACAGCCAGAATACTTCTACAATACAGTGTGTCAGTATGGAAATAGCACACACAATGGAGAATAAAGCAAAAACAAAACTTAGTTTTATAGAGATGTTTGACAAACCTTGCCTGAAACTTGTATATTTTCCCTCTTCTACCACAGATATTCCACTCAGCATTGTTTAAAGGCATATATTCCCTAGTCTCAGCTGCTGTGAGTTCTTTTTCTAATGACTCTCAGAGCACTATACTAGCCAGTAAATTACATGAGGCAATTATTACCATGCTAAGTGAGCTTTCAAGCATCTATGTGCTCCCCATAAAGCAAAGGGAGATGCAGTAGAGACCTGCATCTATCTTTAATGTACTGTTAAAAAAATTATATAGATTCAAGAAGAGCACTTCACAGCCTAAAAAGTCAGAATTACTGGTAACATAGGAAAAAAGAAAAAATGTTTTCTTGTCTCTTGCTTTAAAGCAGATTTTTGCTGTGTTTATCAAAAAGAGCTTCTGTTAAATTCAAAGCAGTTATAGGCTGTTTCTTTTATAGGATGCACCTGGGAGCACCCAAGCAGTACCTCTGATTGGAATGGGACTACAAAAATGAGAGTAGAGACTTTGTTAGCGTATTAAACATGCAGGTAGGGATATTTAGGAGCTCAGATGAGGGACATGCTGTTTCAAGTAACTGCTGGCTAAGGAGTGGTTAGACCTCTTAACAGTTATGCTGTGTGTAGG
>NW_010180801.1:13147-17349 GCF_000695765.1 Mesitornis unicolor
TATAGAATGGAGCTGTTTGTTTTAAAAATGTTTTTCATATTCTGAAGACCTAAGGTATTTTTGAAAAGTAATTGTTCAGTCTGTTGAGCAATTATTTTTCTAGATTCCGTGTGGCTTGTGATGATCAGCAGCTGTCAGGGGAGAAAAAGCTCAGAAATTGCACCTATACAGCTGTGATGCTTGTATTTTCTCTGGAAGTGCTCCCTTTTAAGAAAACCATGAATACTAGTACCAGAGTGGGGGAGAAGACTAGAGAGAGAACTTCCTGACATAAAACAGTTAAAATAATGCTGAATACCTTTCATAAATCTTATAAGGGATCTCAAAGATTTGGGTATAGTTTATGTAAAATTTTGGTAAGTTCGTTGTCCTAGTTGAGGATACATCTAAGCCAGAACTGCTGTAAAGAGCTGTCCTGGGATAGATTCTTGGACTTCTTTTCCTCCATTCCCAAAAAGAAGTAAAAATCTTGATGCTGTCTGTTAAGGGATAGAAGTAAATGTACTTTGGATCGCTTAAAGCAGAATTTCACTTTCTAAGTGCCTTTCTGTTGTGGTTTAGGGCTGGGCTGGCCACTAAATCCTGGACAGATGCTCTCTATTAGCCCCTCTTCCCCGCCAGAAGGGAAGGGAAAAGAGAATAAGGGAGAGAGACTTTATGGGTTGGAAAAGAAAACTAACAGATTTAATAAAACAATAATACTAATACTACAGGATAATAATGTAAATAGGAAAATAGTGAAATATATACAGATATGTACAAATGTATATACAAAACCAATATAAAATCCTCTCCACACCCTTCCCCAATGATGAATACGTCACCAGAGGCTCTGTGGAGCAGGGTGGTGCTGGAAAAGTCCCAGACCAAACTCAGGAGCAGGTGGGAGCAGGATGCAGAGCACACAGATCAGGATCAGAAGCAGACAAACCACCAGGGTCTGCTCAGACCTTGGTCATTGCAGGATCGATATGAACGGAAAGGTCTGAGATGGAAGGGCTCCAAGATGGAAGAAGGGTCAAGACACTCGTGGTACCTCGGCTTTATACCGAGTATGATGTATGTGAGATGGAATACCTCGCTGGTCAGTTTTGGGTCCACTTCTCCCCCTAGGCACAGACACAGCACCCGTGGTGAGACAATTGACCTTGAGATTATCAGTTGTAGCAGCACATACTGGAAAAACATGCTGCTAGTTTTCAGCGAGTTCAGCCACCTAAAAAAGACTGAGCTGAAAAGTAAAATCACTAAATAGAAAATCAGTTCTATTTAGCTCAAACCAGGACACTTTCTTAATTTTTTTCAAAACCTTAATAATGTTTTAAAAACCTAGGGTTTCAAGTATGTTATTTTCTTGAGAAAACACCAGAAAACTTGTAACTGGTTCTGAGAGCTGTCCTTTACCCATAGCATCTCAGTCAAAATTGGTCAGTAGGTATTCTGTTTTATTTTATTTATTTGTTTATTTTTCAAAAAGGCCCTTCTGTCAAAACATTGCCAGCGGACTTTCCAACTGACAGACGCAGTTATGATTAGTTGCAGCCCTTAGTCCTTACACAACTTAAGCTGATATTACTCCACTGCTCTGGAATGGAGGTAATGGAAGCCTCAAGCTTGTTCTCACTTGGGTTATTGTCTTGAACTAGATATAAAGTTCACACCAAATTTTGCATCTGCTAGAAAAAGTTTTTTCTTTTTTTTTTCACTTCTGTGACCTGCATTAAACATACATGCTCATTTTCTCTAGAGAAAGTGTTGTGTAAATAACTTCATGTGTTGTCTTAATAATTGATGTGGTTTCCAGGATCTGATGTATTTGGCAAAAGTAAATCTTCTCTAATGACAAGTGCACATTTTCCCAAGGCTGGCTTGCAAACTGATTTTATTAAACTAACAATTTTCATTTTATTTTTTTTTTTGCTGTGATTTAGTCACGTTATTTCTCCAGTTTTTGCTCATCAGTATAATTTCTTTTCCTTTTCACCTGCAGTCCTGTGGCCCTGATCATTATATTTGTGTCATATTCTGCTGTCTGATCTTGTACCGTGTGTGCTGCTGTCCTTTTATAACTAATGCTTAACCAATTTATCTTCTATACTTCTCTTATAATCAGCGTGACAGGCTGACTTGACAGCCTGGTCGCTTTATAAACTAGCAATATTCTAATTGGAAATGCATAGCAGAAGTACTCAAAACCAATTTGCACAGCCATAATAATGTAAAATGAGCATGACCTCTGTGGATATATTAGCAAATAATGATGATATTAAATTATTTTTTATATTGGATATGTCTTTGTTAAGATTTAAGGTCTGAAGCAACCTCAGTTTTAATCAGATTCTGTGCAGGATGGGGAAGAATTCTTTTGCTTCTGGAGGAAATAGACAAAATTTGTTGTTATATGTTAATTACACTAGGATTTCTTTCTTATATGCAATGCTTTCCTTAATAAAGAAAGTTCCATGTAGTATGAGTCTGTGCCAATGCAATCTCTGTTGGATTAGAGTACTAAATATTTTCTTCCAAAGGCTGAAATTAGTCCACAGGAATAGTATTTGAGGCTATTTTTGAGGTGAAAGCAGTACAAAGTATTTCAGCAAATGTTTTCTTAAAGTTTAAACTGGAACTCAGTTTACACATACATATGATTACATGAATAAACTTACACAGGTAAGTGGATATATGTATATTTGCTAGAAATACTGCAAAAAGATGAGGAAACGATCTAAGCATTATGTTGAGAATGCAATTATTCTGGCAAAAGAAGGTGATAACTACTAAAGCTAAAGGACAGACTTCATTTTCTCACAGTCAAGAATTTAATTCAAAGCCTGAATTCCACCTTTGTGTCCCACAATAATCCTCTTACAACATTATTCTTTATTGTTATACCAAAGTTTCCTTTCATCCCCCAAAATGTCTAGAAATGTTATTTCAGGTTTTTTTGTATGCTGTATGTTTAGTTCTTTGGTTCTTGTTTATTGTCAGAATTACTAAATTCCAGAACACTTTGATTACAGCTTCCTGATCCTGTCTGAAGCACTTCTGTATGTGAGCTCTACCACTGCTAGAGCATTTTCTGCTCTATTACACTGTCAGATTGTCGGCAACTGTCTAGCAGCCTTACCAAAGGACCTCGATTATTTCTCTCCTATGTATGCATATAGCTAGTCTATACTTTTCCAGAAAAGATAACTCTTTTCATACTCCTAAATTCTTCAGGATCTCACCAGCTTTTCTTCTTCTCAAAATTTTTATAAAACAGTAACATTTTTGCATTTTTTTTCCCCTCAACTAGTAGTGATGTGAAAAAATAGTCATAATACTATATCTATTAGCTTGCTGTATTGTTGTTTATCAGTGTCTCTATCAAACCTAATGTGAGAACCCTTTATGTTTCTTTTTCAGGTAAATTGGATTATGTAGACTAACAAAGTGAACAGTCTCATCCCTTTGCCTTTCTCAACTGTGCCATCTGTAAGATTTACAGAACTCTTTGTAAATTATTCTTAAATATCTGTCTCTGGATTAAAACTTTTTTTTTAATTTATATGGCTTGACAGGACTTAATCCTTTCATGTTTTAAAAGGCTGGGGGTAATAAATTTTCTGGAGCTATGACAAACTAATGTGATATATCGATTACTAATTACCAAGTAGCTAGGATACTCTCTGTCTCTTTTGAAAAGAAAGGACATACTAAGTGAGAGAAGTCTTTATGTTTTGGCCACTTACATGTCTTTCCTAATTCTTTTAACGATCTTGAATCTTTCAGTCTGTCTTTTGTTTGCTACATGCTAAATGTTCACAAGGTGAATCAGGGCTTCATTTAGCTGGTACAGAATGTACCTTTTCCTCAGGAACAAAAGACCCTTTTAAGTGTGAGTACAGGCATTTCTGAAGGTGTTAATGAACCTGGGGCAGCGCTGAACCAGCTGCACTAGATGTCAAGATGCAACTTTCCTTTTCTCTCATTTTTTGAGAGCTGTGTCCTGCTTATTTATAAATAATTGTTTCTATTATTTAACTAACACTCAGCTCAGTGACTCTATTCCTCTGTATGTAGCATTTTCCCTCCTTCCTCCCCAAGCTTTAATTTCCTTCAGATGATGTTTCTTTAGGATAAAGTCACTGTAATAGGTGAAAGCCTAGTTTATTTTACTCAGAAAACCGCTTTCTCACACTGCATTTATTTTTCCATTC
>NW_010180801.1:17380-41912 GCF_000695765.1 Mesitornis unicolor
CTTTTAAGTACTGAAACAATGTTATTTTTTCCAGATAACAGGAATCCCCCTCAAACACCTACCTTTAAAAAAAAATCACCATCATCCCAGTGGCACAAGAACTATGGAGGTGTGGAAAAGAAAGGCATGTTTTTCAGTGAAAGCAAACCAGTTACAGGGCACCAAATCAGCTTGCCCAGAAATTCCAACAGAAGTTCAGCTCCTGGTGCAAACTACAGCTGAGAAATGGCACTGGTGTTGTGTGAAACACACTCCTGCAGAAATGAAAGGTACACCAAACTGCTACCAGAGTGGTGGATGAACAAGTCCCAAATGCTGTGATCTTTACTCTTCCAATTTTGGATGCAGTCTTTTGTCTCCAGTGACAAATGTCAGGCATTTTGACATTTCTTAAAATGGTGACTTTTAAGAGATGGCGAAACCATAAATAGTTTGTGGTAATGAACATCTGTTAGTGCCCAACAGAACGATCTTTTTATAAAGCTAAGATGAAGAACATCAGAGGAACCTGTACTGTATCCAGCAGCTGAAACAAACAAACAAAAAAACGCATAAAAATCTACCTCCTGTATTATTCCTTCTGCCAAACAATGTGTAACTGATTGTTTCTTCCACAGTTTGATTCAAGGAATCCAATTCTTGTTACCCTTACACCACTTCAAGCCCACTGCCATGACCTGGCCTGGGAGAAGAGAGGTGGGAGTGAAGTAACTGTACAGCAGCCTCAGTATAGGGATGGAAGGACTATACTGATACCCTGGACCCTCCTTGCAGTGGCTGTATGTTGAGTGAAGGCATATCAGTCTGGAGTAACAAAAGAGTGGATCATTGAACAAAGGATTGGACAAAAGCATTAGGCTTCTAAGCTGTTGTCACTTATTTCAGGGACTTGATATATCAGACAGGAAAAACAACACCGAAAGAAAGAATGTGTTAAGCCTTTCTATATAGTGAAGATTCTATAGAAAAATCTAGAAGTCCAGTAAAGAAGCATTTAAACAGGTTTTTGCTACCGGGTCACCTTTAGAAATCCTGAGATAACAAAATGTCAAGAATTCGAGGTACATAGGTAAATACAGGAAAATGTATTTTCATTTCCTGAACATGTTTAAGATGATTTGCTTCCTTAAGTGTCAAGGTTATTAGTTTTTAAAGATCAAATTCCTCATTAAATTGTCCTATTTTTACAGTTTTTATTCCTGTTCTCAAAACCTGATGATTTTTAATATGTGTACCTAGGATATTTTGTGAATATATATTTTTCTAATCTACAATTAACCTACTACTTCTGAAAAATTCAATTATACACATTTCTTTCATTCTATAGTGTTAATGCCTCTCAGACATTCTTGGGAGGATGACAGGTAAACCAAATTAATTAATTCTTTAGGTACTGCTATGTCCATTTTACAGATAAGAAACTGGAAAAGTTAGAAAGGAGCATGTTCAAGATCTAAGAAGAATAAAGAGAACACAAACTATCTTATCTTCTACTGAGTCTCTTTTCCACAGTGTGAAACACCAGACTTGATTACCATTGGCAACAATTATGGCTTAGCTGAATAAATAAGGATGAAGAAGATTATCTATTAGCAGGGAAAAAGTAATTTTTTTTAAGTCATCGTGGCATTGTAGGAGGGGAATACAAAGCAGAAGCAATGAATGACTGCACAGAAGACACACAGTCAACTCTGCACCTCTCCTAAGTGACATTTTTAAAACAAAAGCACAATTTTAAGTGTTATGAGTATTGCCATGTAAATTGCCTTATTGGCACGAGAAACTTTGACCTTCAAGAATTATTAATACTTTTTTTATGACATTTACAAAACTATATACTAAGATCAGTATTAAAAAAAATTCCGTATAAGAATAAAAAAATAATCTTAGCATCTCAAAGACTATCCTTCTTATAGGAAGCAGTTAACTAGAATACGGTATCTGTTCCAAGGAGTAGAAGGAGTGAAAATAAATAATCATTGCAATAAAATATATTTTTTACCTTATTAAGAATCTTCTGATTGTTTTCAAAGAGCATTTTGGAGTTTCCTCAGTCATTCTAAATACTGTACTTTTTCAGCTTTTTCATAAATACAGTTCATAAAGGCTCATAAGTAGTCAAGGACTACAGAAATAATTTCTATTATAAATAGTCTCTCTGTATGTAATGTTTAGCAAATATTGATTTTGTAGCTATTTCTATATATACAAGTAGTGACCTCTTAAAAAAATAGCAGACTTGGTTTTGCACAGATGTAGATGAGATTGTTCTGATGTTATAATGTAGTGCTGTAGAATGCAGAATCCTTAGCATTTTAAAATAGTCATATACACAGCATAATATATACTTGTACACTGTAGAGAGTGCAGCTGTTGTTAATGTGTTACAAAACTGTCCAGTCTCTGATGAATACTGAACTATTCTCCACCAGTCAGACTGCATGTTTACAATACTCAATACATCTGGCTGACTTTAATTGCATTAGCTTTGCTGCACCAGAGGTGGCATAACTTTCATGCGAGCTAATTAGATTTGCTCAATTTAAACAGACACATTAATGCAGCTCAGCAAGGCTCAATTAAAGCTGTTTTCAAAGCAAAGGCACAATGTGAAGCATTATGGGTAATGCTATGCAAATTGCCATATTGGCAGAGAAGTTGAGTGAGTTGTTCACAATGCCTATTGGCACTAAGTCTCTCCAGTTAGATTGTGGAGTCTAAAACAGCAAGACACGTGTACTGCATCCTCTTTCTTGGGGCTCTTCAAAATGGTGCATCTGCCTTCCCAAGCAAGGGAAGTGATTTGTGAGTTTGTTTAGAAAACTGATATCTTAAGACTTCAACCCAACCCTTGTGCCCACTGATTTGTATTTTATATGCTTTCCCTTATTGAGGCAACAGCAGAACCTAATAATAATACATCTTCATAATGGGATTTCAGAACAATTGTATGTTACTAGTGTTTCAAACTTATTACACTTAACATCACTCTTACCTATTGTTAACATTCAAGCATAACTATCTCTTGTTTCAGTTTTTCTCAGTTATGTATCATCACCCTGCTTAGCCTTGCAGGTTCACTTCTGAGAAGTGAAACTTGCTGATAAGGACACACATATTCTTGGTTTCATTCAATGTGCCAAGTTTTTAAAATATTTCTATCCAATAGTGATATTACAGCACACAGATTCAAGTCTGCCTTTCCTTGTTATGGCCCAGAAGTAGCAGACGGATTTTTCTGCAGTTACAACGGAGCCATCACTCTGCAGGTCACATCCAATGGGAATCAAAGGTAACTGCTTTGCAGTGCAACCAAGATGCCATCAGCCTGTCACTAGAATGACTTTTCATTTTGGCATCCTAAAGATTCTTCCTTCTCTCAAAATCGGGAGTTAGGGAACCCTTCATGGGAACCCTAGCAAGATAACTCTGCCCCCATTAATGCTACATTTTCTTCTTCAAAATAAGGTAAGCTTATAAAAAAGTAAATAGTATAAGATTGACCATGTATTTTGGAGTTAATTTATGTACAGAACTCAGTGTCTCCAAGCACTTGTCTCTCCTCCAGTTAATAGGATGCAGCTTCATTTATACCTGCCTGAATTGCATGCACTTCTCCCAAAGGGAGGATGAGCTGATTAGGCCATTTGAGGACATTGTTTCCAACACATCATTGCTGGAAGATACTGCAATTAATGGGACCACAGTAAAAGAATTCATTTTATTTTAATGTAGTGATGCTCCTGATTGTGCATAAAAGGCACACCATATGCTGCTTCAAGAATTCTCAAAGGTGTGTTATGGACTGCTTTAGTGGCTTGTGGTGTTCTGCTGTGACTTTGATGGGGAAGTTGATTGGCAAAGCACTCTTGAGAACAGGTTCTTCAGAATTTTCTGACAAATATTAAAACACTTGATCTCTAGTGTCCATGATATGTCTGCTAGTGAACAGTGCACACTATTCCTTACTATTCTGTGGTACTTTTTTGTCACCGTCTCCACCTTCTTTTTCTCACCCTATACAGAAATCCTTTTTTCTATAAAGCAAAAGATCTTAGAATAGTTAAGATTTTCCTGCCTTTTGTGTGACTCTACAGGGGATTTAAGAGGATTGTCATGGTTTAACCCCAGCTGGCAACTAAGCACCACACAGCCACTCAATCACTCCCCGCTGTGGGATGGGGGAGATAATCGGAAGAATAAAACTGAGAAAACTCATGGGTAGAGAAAATGACAGTTTAGTAGGCAAAGCAAAAGCTGCACATGCAAGCAGCAAAAGATGGAATTATTTCACAACTTCCAAATTAGCAGGCAAGTGTTCGGCCCTCTCCAGGACAGCAGGGCTCCATCACATGTTTAACAGTTACTTGGGAAGACAAATGCCATCACTCCAAACACCCCCGCTTTCCTTCTTCTTCCCCCAGTTTTATATGCTGAGCATGAAGTCATATGCTATGGAATAGCCCTTTGGTCAGTTGGGGTCAGCTGTCCTGGCTGTGACACCTCCCAGCTTGTGCATCCCCAGCCTCCTCGCTGGTAGGGTGGTATAAGAATGAGAAAAATCTTGACTGTGTGTAAGCAGTGCTCAGCAACAATGAAAACATCTCTGTATTATCAACACTGTTTTCAGCATAAATCCAAAACATAGCCCTATAGTAGGTACTATGAAAAAGATTAACTCTTATCGCAGCGAAAACCAGCACAAAGAGGGAGAGTGTCCCTCTACTGGTCAGAGAACAGAGTTCATGAGGTTGAAAGCAAACATCTGTGTAAATGAAGGATACAGTTTAGTGTCTAAAATCAGAGTAACATTAGAGGCAGCAGCCAATTATTGAATCCCATTGTCTCATATTTTAGATATTCATACACAGTCACGCCTTTTTATTGGAGTAGTAATCACAGTAAATTTAAAATACAGTGACACCAACAGGACAATTAAATTCAACACATCAATTAAAAATAAAAAATAAAATTAATTTGCCCCGCACTTTAGCAGATTCTGTGTTCCCACAGTATATCCATCTTGGTTTTGAATTTAATTGGAAGTCCTTATTTTCTATTTACATTCTCATAGGTCATATTTTTCATTCTTAAACTGTAGATTTTACAGAAATAAATGTTTTAAACAGAATACAGTATTCTTCATAAGCTTTTGGCCAGAATCTCTAAAACTCATTCCTCAACTGGATCTATACACAGAAAGCTGATGTCTACCAAAGGCTCTGCTATTGCATTGCAGCTGTGTCCTCTCTGGCAGCTCTCTAATCAGGCATATTCAGGGCATATCAGAAATTTTGCTATGTCCCATCCACCTTGGGGTGTTTGCTCTAAGTGTTGAAGAAAGTCTTGGAGAAAGCAGAATAAACCCTTTTTACAAGCCTGCCAATGCCTTAAATACTGTGATGGACTCGTCTTCCTCTTGGTGTTTTTTTGAAATTCTTATTATAAAATTATTTCAATTTACTGCAATTATCATAATATTGTGTGGATTTGAACTAAACATTGAAAGTTGTTTTGGCTTTCTTTTCCTAGTTTGGTGATTCATCTAGTGACTTCGAGGTCTAAACTGCCATTAAAATATGAAGGTAATCCCATACTGGGCCAACACATTGATTTGAAACAGTCTTTTGGTATTGTAGATTCCAGTGCTTAGGCTCCAGATATTATGACTACTGATGAAGTGTCAATTTCTTGAAAAAAGAATGTGTTCTCTGGAAGCCTAAAAGTGAGTCTGAGGTAAACACGTTAAGAAAGATAAGAAAAAGCAAGAACATATGGAATCAGCTGTGCTCTCACAGACTGCACTGAAGACCACTCCTGAATTTTGGTCTATACAATAGAATAGGTTTAAATTTTTACCAGATTATTTTATTTTTCTGTCTAAAATGTCATGTTTAGTCATGAAAGAGTAGTCTTTCACAAGACTTCAACACAGAATACATGAAACCTTACTCTAGCAAGTAAGTTTGCTTAAGCTTTTGACTACAGTCATCCTGAGATCACAGAATCACAGAATTATTACTGAGGCTGGAAAAGAACTCATCAAGTCCAGCTAATATCAGGGAGAACAGTTGAGATAAAAGGAAGTTTAACTGCATTTTATCCTCTTAATTCTAAACTTGACAACAATTCAACTACATACCTTTTGAACAAAACATGACCTTTAACTAAAGCAGTCCCAGCTGGAACCATTATAATTATAATGCTTATTTATTAATATGACTGATAATGTATAAAAATACTGTTGCAGTTATAGAAAAGTCAATTAGTGCAACACCCTAGAGGACACAGTCTAATTAGATAAAATTCAATAATAATGATAATTACTTTCATCCAGAAGGATTCAAAATTAGATTATGAAGCTAACGTGGTGTCTCCATGTTTAAAGCCTCAGTCTAACTCTGTTGCCAGTGATTATGTGGTTGACCCATCATGTTCCAGGAAATATTTTCCACTTTAGGTTGAGTTTATGCCCTCTCTTTTTTAAGGGGAAGAAGAGTATGAAAGAGTTTGGGATGAGCAACTGTTCAAAAGAGGCAAGCACTTCTGGGTCAAGGAAATTTAACAATTTGTGCCTCTCTACCTTTTGAAAAAAAAAATCTTATGTATTTGAAAGAGGATTATCTAAAAGTTTTCTGTGGTGCCAGAACCATAAGTAATGTCTTTCCTATGCCTCTAAGAAAGAAAATGTCCCTGGAATATTGTTTACCTAATCAAAGATCCAAGTTCAGTATGCTTTTCTTTCCCATTGTTGGAGAGAAATTTCTGAGAAGATTGTCCATGTTATTTCTCTGTTGCTTCTCAGATACCCAAAATCTTTGTGTGTCTGTTTTTTTTCCTGGTGACATATCACTGCTGCCTATTTCAATTCCTCACCAGTATTTCTATATAGGATAGAAATGAGCCTTTTATGTAATTATGCTATTTCTTTTTTTTATATCAGATTGCATCATGTTGGCCTGCACTTCTTTTACCACCTCCTTTTTTCATCTTATCATAAAGAAGCTCAAGAACTTGACACTCTGGTACTTATACATGGAAACAATATGTAAGGAGAGGTTTTTCAGTATGACAGGCAAGGGCATAACAAGATCCAATGTCTTGATTAAATAAGATGCAATTTCCAAGCAGAAAGTGTAATTAAACATTGAAACAGAATCCCAGGTGAGATGACAATTCTTTTTTCAAAATGAGGTGAAGTAAGTTTCAAGTTCTGGCACTAATCCTACTTCTGAGAATGTTTGCTACTTAGGGTATAGAAGATCAGACAGGATGATCACATCAGTCACTCTGGTCTTCAAATTTATTCATTTATAAATCCTGTAACTTGCCATGGTACAAGTGTGGTGCATCATACTTACAAGTGTCTCAGAGAGGACCCTTTATGGTAACTAGGCAGTTCCTCATTCATCCAATGTGAAATGCAGTGAGGATTCTTTTCTAATTCTATAGACTATGCTCCATTTTTTGTGCAATGCTCTCTTCAAATGTAAACTCTAAAACTGTATTATATGGGGGAATAATTCATTGAAATTAGGATTTTATGGAACAAAAATCTTCAAAATGAAAATAATTATCTTTAGGAGCTGTATCTTTGTGAAGGCATTTAAAAAGATGTGTGTTTTGATGCTGTGCTATTACTATTCTTGGTATATTGTTTACAGCATAAAATCCAAACTCTTCAAATGCAAGCATAGCATCATATTTATGCTTAGCCTTTTGATACACTTATTATCAAAGTCTTTTTGAAAATCCAGAGAAATAAAAGAAATAGCCTTATTCTCCTAAAATAAAGGAGTCCAGTGGCATAAATACATTGTTTTCTACTTCTTTAGAAGTCATGCTGTTTTTCCTATATCATATTCAGATTATCAAAGCTTTTTAAAAAAATAAGTTAGTACATTTAAGTTAAGTGTAAGATTCTATTTTAAATTCAATTTCTATAACCTAGTTTATGAAATTTCACTGACCATGTACTTATGGTTTTGTTGATGTTGACTATTTTTTGGACTTATACAAGCCATCTAGAACTCGAAAAACATAAATATTTTCCTTTTTCTTTGTGTTTGTACTGTTATTACAGCCATGATGGTCTAAAGGTTATGCCTAATAGGAAAGTATTTGAATTGGTGACCATACAACATGAGATCAAAAGTCAGACTGAATAGTGATAATGATTAGAACATTTACTTATTTATGTATCTGTTTATTTATTTATTTGCTTCTGATGTGGTGGAGGAACACTGAACCTGAATACTTGTCTGGTTTTCTTTCTATCTTTCTATGATATTTCATCTTCCTTTGAATTTTTCCTCTCAAAAAGAACTAAAAGAGTAAGGAAAAACTGTGTGGCACTGTTTCTTATTCAATTTCTTCTTTATCTGTATGTGAGGATAGCACAACTGACCACCTTTAGAGAGCTGAGATAAATACATGTACTGTGCCTCTCTTTTCAAAGTATTTGTTATGAAGTATTTTGCTTCCAGAAGAACATCTTAAGTTGGTGTGTATTTGCATTGGCCTTTTCTGGATTAAGTGCCACCAGCCTGCCCCTAAAATCTGTTGGGATCGATACGACATATGCTACACGTCTTCTCAATAAGTGTATAAACTCTGTGAAAGCTAATTTAAGAAATCATGAATATGAAAAATTTTTATCTCCTATACTGGTTAGAAAAAAAAAAAGTGTAAGTTAACATGCAGATGTAACATTTGCAAAAAGTGAATGTGATTTGGGAACTCACATATGCTATGATCATGCATGTAATTATTGAAAACAGCTCATTTTATTAATTGAAAGCAGTGTTCTGGGTGCCTGTGTGTTCCAACTGCACATACTCAAAACAAATTCTAAGTTTAGATGAGATTAATCTCAATTACCAGGAACAGTTTTAATTCCAAGATTTCACAGAAAAATAGAATACATCATAGTAGAAAGAAGCATTCTCTAAGGAATCATTTTTGCTTTTAGAGACAACAGTTGTGCAAATGCCAACATACAATGAATCTTGGTAGTTAAATATACACCTGAGAGTTCCTTAAGACTACACTAATAGTTCTAAGACAATTTGCTATGTATATGATTATATAAAGAAAGTCTCATCTGCACAGACTCATTCTCTGATAAATGGATTAAAACAGTAATGTATTATGCTATTTGAGACATTTTTGTTTAATATTAATTGTGATTTTGATATTCATAACATAGCAACTGTCTCCTGGCGTCCATATGACCTAACTATTTTATAAAAACTATTTTATAAAAGAGCATAAATTGTAAAGCAATATAGTTTCAGTAAATTGGATGCCATGAAATTATTGTAATATGTTATAGTATGAAAACTTACAATTTTGCAATCAGTTGCATAAAAGTAAGTTTCATCTTAGAATTTTTACTGTTGTTTTTCCAAGCAGAGCTATAACAAATATTTAAATGACAAATGACCACAATTTTAAAGCCGGGTGATAGACTACTTTGTGCTGGAGGCTACTTATTCTTGTGAATGATTCCACAGAAATTAAAAGGAAGTTCATAAAGTTAAAGAGCAGATCTAACAATGCCATTGCCTGAATACAGCAAATCTTTGTGCAACCTAGTGCAGTTTACACTAGAGTTCTCATACTGAAATTTTGAAACAAGGAACTCATGTCAGTTCTAAGGAGGCCAAAGCTGAGAAAGAGTTGTGTGATGCTGACATTTTGCTGGCCAATTTTTTACTATTGCGTTCCTCTATCTCTTTTTACATTTAACTTTCCCCTTATTTATTTATTTCAATTTGCAAGATGTCAAGCTGCTAAGTAATTTTTCATTTATGTTGTGACCACATACCACAAGAGGTATAGCAGATTCTCTGAACACTGCAAATCCTGTACCGATCTCATCAGTGAAGCATTGGTAAGGATATAATTTTAAAGGAGAATTCAAATAACTTCCCAGATACCTTGTAATTGAGGACAGAGATGTTTAAGGCTGAACAATAAAAGAAGGACATGGAGCCGTTGGAAAGACTCCTCAGAATGGCCACGAAGATGATCGGAGGGCTGGAGCACCTCCCTTACGAGGACTGGCTGAAAGAGTTGGGTTTGTTCAGCCTGGAGAAGAGAAGGCTCCAGGGGCACCTTATTGTAGTCTTCCAGTTCCTGAAGGGAACCTACAGGAAAGCGGGGGAGAGACTGTTTACCAGGGCAGGTAGTGATAGGACAAGGGGTAATGGCTTTACACTGAAAGGGGTTAGATTTAGATTAGACATTAGGGAGAAAATCTTCACTATGAGTGTGGTGAGACACTGGCACAGGTTGCCCAGGGAAGTTGTGGATGCCCCCTCCCTGGAACTGTTCAAGGCCAGGTTGGACGGGGCTTTGGACAACCTGGTCTGGTGGGAGGTGTCCCTGCCCATGGCAGGGGGGTTGAACTGGATGATCTTTAAGGTCCCTTCCAACCCAAACTATTCTGTGATTCTATGATTCTATGGAGGTTGCCTAGGCTGAAATGAACTTAATTCATTGCTACTGTGTTTCAGAATGGAGGCTTGTTTGCTTGAGGAAAGTGTTTTCAAAGCAAAGCTAGAATATATAGAATCATAGAATGGTTTAGGTTGGAAGGGGCCTTAAAGATCATAAGAAATGCTCAAGGACTCATCTGATTTCAGAAGAGTGAGCTCTCTGTGAGTTAGATATGTATGTTTGTTGCAAATTCAAACTGTGACATTTCAAATGGTAAATGGCAATTAGTCTCTTAGGTATCATAGATAGATAGACAGATATTTATGTGGAGCAGAATCCAGTTTGACACACACAGTCTCTGTAGCTCATTATTAGTACTAGGATCAAACAGATAATATGTCATATGTGGCAGTGATGCAAGTCCATTATATGTTACTCTTCATAACTGCAAATTGCTTTCCAAAGCAACAAACATAAATTAGACATAACTTAATTTCTTCCTTGACTTTATTACACTTCTTACAATTCAGTTGTCATTCTTCACCTCTTTCCCATGTCTCAATTGATAACACATGTAAAAATAAAGATGATAGTTTTTGTGATAGCTGTTAGCTACATATGTCCCTCTTGCAGGCCTTTAAATTTAGAGCTCACTAGCACTTTGAGCACGTATTTACACTGAGCAGTGTAATACTTGCTAAACTGCTTTACTGAGCAAGCTGGAGACTATCTCAGATACTGAAAGCAGTCCAACCACAACCGCATGAATTGTCTTCATCAGCCCAGTTAGCTCCTGACGTATCTTTTCCCTTTCCACTTTTGGAGTTACCCTGGCCAAAAATTTCTCTGAGGCCTCTGTGTTGTGTTGACACATTCAGTAAATTATCCATGTGTCTTATTTTACTATATAGGTGTTCCCTTCTTTCCAAGTATTTGATTTTCTATTCAAATATTTTGAGGTAATGTATTTTACCTATGACAGGTATGAATAATGTTAAAATCCTGCAAACCTTAGCGTTTAACCTCAGCAAGAATAATCCTTGCTAGCATGAACACAATAGATTAAATGCATCCATGCAAGTAAAATTTACATTCCTTACATGTCTGTCTGGGATGTATGACATGTCTTTGAAATAGTCTTTCTTGACCACCAGCATTGCCCAAGACTTCTATTATTAAGCTCTGTTTCCACTAACTGATGACTTTGCTGACCTGGTACCATAGAGGACTGAACCATATATGCTCAGTACATTTTTTAAATAAATTTATTTGGAAAAGTACATCTATTAGGTATTCTCAGTGTGAAACCTGGCGTTTAAACCAGGTTTGATTGTTGCAGCCCTTAGCTGAGAAGCTGCAACACTTCAGAGCTGGGGTCATGAACTTTGGAAGACAATTTGCTTCCATTTCAGGAGTTTCCCTTTTTTATTTTCACACTTTAAAAATTTGTTCACATTTGGTTAAATTATGAGCCCTTTAAAATGATCTTTTCATAACTACAGAGAGGAGTTGGTAGCCTGCCATTCATTTCTCTGCAGTTTTATCTGCACTGACAAGAAGACTGCATCTCTGGGAGGAAATGAACATGCTCCATCCAAGGGCTTTATTTGAAGCTTTCACTTACAGGAGTAAGAGTTCACAGCCTCCAAATAATGAGATGCAGTCCCTTATATAGCAGGGAACTGACACCATCATTTCTGAACCTCCAAGATCTTCTCTGACTAACAAATAGCCATGAGAACACAGCACAAAAGTGTCAGCAGCTCATGCCTACAGCTTCCACTGACTTTATTAGTGACAGTAGGGATGATATCAATATTCCAACATGGTTGGTAAAGCTGGTGGAGAACATTTCAACATCAAAATATGAAATCAATATTTTTCCAGTTGGCAATGGAAGTTGTAATGCCCTTTAGCCAATGAGGATCTCCACTGAGGACTCCTGCAAAGGCAGGGTGTACTTCCTGCCCCAGTGCGCTGTGGTGGTAGGCTCGGTGCTGGCATATATGTGCTTTGCATTTAAGGCAGGACTAAAATGAGACTGAAATTTTATTGGGTGTTATAAGCTTCTCTTCGAGACATGCTCCATTATCCCTAGAGTAAATGTCTTCCCTGCCTGTTACTGTGCTTTCTCTGGGGAAGAAAACCCAAACATTGCACACACACACACACACACATGTGCACACACGGACTTGGAGGAGATGCGGTAACCAAGAAAGGTTACCAACAGAACCCACAGACATGTACATTTTCATTACCCCTATTTTTCATCCATAAGAATAGAACTTTTTTCTATTTTTCCCTTCATAGCCCAGGCTTCATTCACTTCACAGTGTAGACCGAACTGGTAATAAATCAGGTCATATACTGCAGAAGGCCTTCATGGGACTTCTATGTCTTCTGCTGCAGAATTTGTGAGGTAAGTTTAACTGATTAACACACAAGCAGAAACAACACTATTAATGCTAGTACCTTTTAGAACACTTGTGTCATGTATTCTGATTTGAACTTACTCTGCCACGCAGATATGTGGAAATTGTAAACCAAATAAGCTCATGTTTTAGCTTTTCCCTTTCCTTTATAACGTCCAGTACACTTTCCTAGCATCCTGTTCTTTAAAAATGTGTAGTTAACTATTAACTGAAACTGTAGGTTAATAACTACTTTGGTTATTTCTGAAATCCCTACTTTCCTACCAAGTCGTAGTGTAAATTGATCAATATGTTCAATGACTGGACAAATGCAAATGCATGAGCACAGATACAGGCACAAATGTTTCTTAGAAAATTGGGCTAAGATAGTTTCACCGTTATGGAGTTTGACTGCTACTTTATAAAATTGGATTGTAATTCTGCCTTTCAAGGAAGTGATGAGAAGGTCATATTAACTGAAATACTCACTACTTATTTCTTGGTTTCTGGTTACCCAAATCTGACATTTGAAGCTTTTAGGTCAAGCTTTGCAAATCAGGTCAATAAGAGCTCTGCTTATAAATAAAGTATTCAATTTTACTCTTAAATATAGTCTACAATTTTACCTCTATTCTCTTTATTCTAGTTTCCAATTCATAACATGAGCTAAACTGTATCACTTTCTCCCTCCTTAGATATATGTGGTAAAGAAAAATGTATTACATATAAAAAGAAACAAACAGAGCCAAATATCAACTTCTTACACACAAATACACAAAAGAGATTGAAATATCCACTTCATGGAAAAATTTGCTATTCTGAGGAGGAGAAAAAACTTTACAATTCAAGATAAGCCACATTTTGCATTTTTGTTGTAGGAAAGAAAAATGTAAAAAGAAACAAAAATGCTTTGTTTTAGCAATAGCCAATGTGCTTCACAGAAACTCTCCAAAATATATTGGATCCTGAGATCCCAAGAGTAATAACTTGTAGTCCAACTGTTTCTTTTATGGAAGCCCACACAGACTGTTGGAAAGCCGGTGCTTGGAAGCTGGCAACCAGGTGATGGGGACCTGAAGCTCTGAAGCACTCTGCTTCATGATGGGAAACCTATAAGAAAGGAGTTCAGACACAGGCTTTTAAAGAAAATGACAGAGTATTTCAGTTCTTAGGGCTGGACATTAGGTCCCAAATATTCACTCACTATGTGACACATCTGCATGCTTGCACAGCTTCTCCCATTTAGACAGTGGGCTTTGGACTCTGTTCTCTTTGCTACAAAATTCCTTTCAACTGAATCAAAGTTGATTGCCAGTCTCTGTAGCAAAGTGTGTTTGCTGCGATTTGGAGCTCTGTTGGGATGGGATTACATTAGAGCCACAACTGGAGAATCTGAGCTCCCCAACAGCAGGCAGGCAATCAGCAGGCTCCTATCAGAAACCTTAGGTGTTCATCAGAAGAAATTAGCATGTTTCTCTGAAAAAGTAAAATTTCTGTAACGTAGATTTTTTAGTGAAAACCAGTTTCATCAGAGACTTCCTGTTGAGTCTAGTCACATTTTGACACCTAAATCCAAAAGAAGTTGAATGTTATGGAGCTCTGACAAAACTGAAAGTCGGGAAAAAAAACCTATCAGACCAACAGAACTGACAAAAATTCTACTGATCTTGCTGTTTTCACTATGACGCTTTGAAGTACCACTGAGACACCTCACCAGTCTTGGAAATGGGTGGGGTATTTCTAAGAGGATCTCCCACTGTATGCTGTGTTCAGTTCAGGATTTAAGGCACACATCCCAACCCAGCCTTTTTTATACTCCTGTAGTGCTGGGTTGGAACCTCAGCCTTCAAACTCCTTGTTTCCCAGGATCTGGATCCTGCAAGCCTCAGGAATAACCTATCCTCATCTTTCCATCCTTAGAACAGGCTCATTCTCTCCCATGAAGGGATTTTTAATGAATATTCCTTGCTGCACTGCTTCTTACATATGAGTGACATTTCCTACCTACTGTTTTTAGCACCCTGTTCTCACTTTGTAAGTTGTGAAATGACCAGTAGTTTCCTCAATGACTAGTAAAACACTCTGTTTCTCTAGGGAACACAGTCTGTAGGTGCTGGAAATTGGGTCTAAAGAGTGAAGATGTGGCCGTACAAAAGAATGATAATAAACATTTAATCAGCTGCTGAGAACCGCTTTCAACAAAAGCTTACTGTTAACTTATGGTGGACTAGCCACCTCCCCCTTCTCTGGCTGCCAATCAGCTGCCTTTAAGCTCCCTAAGAAGTCTATTTGCTAGCAAATGTTTGAAAAGCAATATCTGGCAAGTAAGTTGTGCAGTCATATGGGGGTGTATTGGTTTTTCTGTGAGGAGTTTCTGGTTTCATTTTTGCTAATGGGGGAAGGGCTATGGACATAGCCCTGTAAAAAGCTACCTGAAAAGCTCTCCACCTCCAATGTCAGACCCAGCTCTGACCAGGGCCAAGCCAATCAGCACCCCTGTGCATTCATGTATTTAAGGGGGGTGCAGGGCATGTGCTCTTTCTCTCTCTCTTGCACCGGCCCTGACCAGCGTGGCCCCAGGTGTGGGTGGCATGGCCCAGCCCCAACTTAAGCCCCGCTGCAGGTCCAGCCCGAAAGACAGAGCCGGGAGCTCTTCAGAACCATCAGAACGGGTCTGCAGCAGAGGAAGGAGTGGGGCCTGAGGAGAACAACTTTAAAAAACACCAATGGTCAGTTGAAGGAAGAAAGGAGAGGAAGGATAGGAAGCCTGCAGAGCCAGTTTCCCCTGCAACCCGTGCTCCACATCAACCCGCCTGCAGCCTGTAGAAGCTCATGGGTTGGGGCAGAGCCACATGAGCATGTGACTGCCCCTGAAGAAGCTGTGACTCCGGGCAGTGGGTGCTGGAGCATTTCATATGTGAGGGAACTGTGACCGTGGGCAGACCCAGATTGGAGCTTTGTGGACTTAGGCTGAAGCAGTTTTGTGCGTGAAACTGAAGCTGTGGGCAGACCTATATTGGATTTTTGTGGACTTGGGAAGGATGCCAAATGGAAGTAGAGAGAGAGGCTGGGAGGAAGTCCTCCCCTACGCCCGGAAGAGGAAGGAGCAGCAGCAGACCGCACGGCATGAACTGACTGCAATCTCTACTTCCATCTCCAAAGCTGAGCCCAGGGAGAAGGGAGGAGTGGGGCAAAGGTGTTTGTCTTTAAGATCTGGTTGTACTTCTCATTGTTCTACTCTGATGTTGTTGATAACCAGTTAAAATGGTTTTGTTTTTTTCTCCCTCTTATGAATCTGCCTTTTGCCTGTGACCATTTAAGTGGTGAGAATTCCTCCTAGTCCTTATTTTTGACAAGCCACTTTTTTGGACATTGTGGTGCTCAGTTATGCACTGAGCCTAAACCATGACATCTGGTAGCACTTATCAAACATTTCTTGCTGATCAGGAGTGCGCAGAGTGATTTTGCTTTGAGCCTGTAACCTTTCTGAATTCCTGCAATCTCAACTGCAAACTCAAATATGGGGAAAGTTAGGTACTTCAAAATGAGGCCTAGGTTTGGGTGACTTTGGGAGAAGAGCCATTTGGGGCAGAAAACTGGTGGATGTCCTGACAGACCTCTAATCCAAAGACCTCAATTCAGTCCAGGCTTGAACCCATTCCTGATCAACCATGTACAGCTGGTAACTTCAAAGCTGAGTAACAAAAAGTGTTTCCACTGAAGAACAGTACAATGAAAGGAGAGTACCTTCATCCAAGCACACATACAGCAACCAGAAATGTCTCCAAGAATGTGGGAGACAAAATCTGTCACCAGCTGCCTTCTGTGGTGAGTGTCTTCCTATCTGGAGTTGTTTCATTTTCATGAAGCAATTTAGAATTCATTAAGAATTAGGAAATTTTTATTACTGAAACCGTACACCAAAAAAGAGGAAGAGGTCTCCATTTCATGGCCAACCTTGTCCATCATTATATTCTGGACAGGACTCCATGCAGTAGCTGCTTTCTAAGAGAACTCATTGCAGTGATTCCCTGGAAGGAGGTAGATAGAAGATCTTGGTAGATACAGAGTAGATTTACATGTGGATTAAGAACTAAGTATATGAATTTTGTAAATACTGAAGAGATTTGGGGCATTCATAAAGAAGAGTAAGTCTGAGGTTTTGTCCAAAGTCCTTTCTGGAATAAATATAAGATCTCTTTTCAGGAACATTACATAAAAATTGTCAAGGAATTCATTCAAGACTGAGACAGTACTAAGCAAACAGTAGATGATAGGATACTTTCAAAAATGGTGAAAAAATCTGTACATCACCTCACTCAAACAATACTATGAAACTGACTCACAAGAGGTGGCAGGGTTCCTGCAGAATGCAGTTGTGTATTACTAGGAAAGTTGCCTGTGTTATCATGTCAGTGTACAAAAAAGAGTGAATTTGACAGTCTTAAACTGGCAGTTCCTATCTTCTGAATGCCTGAATTCATAATCTACACAATGATATTTTCACATAGCATTTTTTTAAAAAAAGTATTATCTATAAACAGCCCAATTCTGCCAGGTTTGGAAGAGTACCTAGCATCACAGAGGATTTGTATAATTGGGCTGCAAGCAGATAACTTACTGTTCCAAAACATTTTGGAGTTGCATACATTTACATAAAAATTTTAGAAAAAGATAAACTCATATTTGCATTCAGTCAAAGGCTTGGCTGCTGTGCTGATCATGGAAGCTTCCTCCTTTTTCTTGTTTTGAAAATCTAATATAGTTTTCAAAAGTTTTAAAATATAGAGTTGAGTATGTTCCTACACACAAAATCAATGTGAAATGGGTTTAATTTTTAGATAATTGTTTTACATGTAATTGGTATAATGTATATCTCAGTAGTTATTTTATTATAATAGAATTTTAAGTTGAAAGTACAATACTAATGGACAAAAATTCATTTATAAATTAATTATAGCACTGCGGGTATTTTGCATAATATTTTTTCAGTACTATTTTTGCAGGAGAAGAGAAAACCCCTATAAGAAGATAAGGTGCCTGATGCATGACATTCAAATATTGCACATAGCAGAACACATATTACCTGGCTGGAGAAGACAGTGACATAGAATATTACAGATATCTGTGGACTCCTTTCTATAAGCAATACTTCATCTTTAATAAACATCTTGTACTGATTCAGATCTCACTGCTGAGAGTGTTTTATATGTCCCACTACAGTCTATTCAAGTTATTGAGGTTAATGGCCAATACAGTCACTATTCCTTATGCAATAAACTACTTTATTTTCATCTGTAGTTCTTTAAGAAGTAACACAATCATAAAGGGTGTGTTCAGAATATATGAAATATAACCCTATTAGAGTACTCAACTAAATTACATGAGCTCGAAAGCAGAAAACCTGCCAGCTCTGTAGAATGATGGTTTCTATATTCTTGAATGAAATGAAATGATAAGGCTTCAGGTTTCACTCTAAGAGTTTAAACCAAAAATCAAGAACTGCACAGAAAGGCGTCAATAAAACAGGAAGGTGACAAACATAGACTATTTAAGGATTTCATGTGAGAAAATAGGTACCTGGTCATTTTGGGATAATTAACCTTTGAAAAGAGAAAAACTCATTCAAAATCTTCCTAAAATTATTCTACTCACCTCCGATATTTATATCTAGAAACATTATAGACTTCTGAAGTGACCTCTGTACTAATAGGTTAATACAGCTGGTGTTTCTATATTCATATGCAAATGCCAGCTGAACTACTTCAAAATATAGTAACTCCTCATGGCCTAATTTCTAAACAGAAAATGGGTTACATAGCATAAAGGCAGGAGCTAGAGCTTATTTGTGCTTTTTGGTTTTATTATTTTTTGTGGCAAATGAGCCTCAGGCTTGCCAATTCATTACCATAGGATGGATGTTCCTGTACAATCCTTTTTTCCATCATTCAGTAGCTAACATCATTTACAGTTTCTCATCTAGACCCAATAAAACAACCACCATACTCTAAATTCCGACAATAAGATTTTACAGAGTGCTTATTAACATTGCTTCTGTTTAGCCTGCTGTGATTAAAACAGCCAGTGGTAGCAATACAATAGTAAGCAGTGCTACTAAAATACATTTGCTGGATACCTGTGGATGTCAGGAAGAAGTAGTCAGTATAGTGGCTGTCCATAATAAAATACACAATAAAAACTACTTACAATAAGATTTTCTGTATTTGATTTCTTTTTTTTTTTTTAAGTGTGTCTATTGATATGTATCCCATTCTATCCAGAATAAACATAATGGAAATTATTTTCTTCCAACCAAACAAGGATGCGCATTTTTTTTTGAAACTGCATGTCTTGTCTTGTAAGAGATACTAAAATCTGCACTATTTGCAGCTTTCTGCTTGGGAAGTAATGTGTCTGGCATAATGAAGGAAACATCTGGAAAGAATGAAAACAATGTACTGAACCATTTATTAACTTTCCATTATACTGCCATTAAGCCTATGGAAAAGGCCCTGCTGCCAGAAGAAATAAATGGGCAAAAATGACATTTATGATAAAACCAAATACTTTAACAGTAGCTTGAAACTCAGTCAAGCTACACAAGTTTTTCTTTTTAGTCATAAAAAAGTAGACATGAATTATTTATTCGGCACCAATTCCTACAGCATTATCTAAGCTTTGGAAGTTGTTAACCTCCATAACTCTGCAGGGCACTAACATGGGCGGTGTTAAACATTCCTGTCAGCAGTCCAGAAGTTATATGCTTTTATGACAGATCTTGGGGAGAAGCAGTCCTTCCCTTGCAGAAGCAGCAAGCTGCAATAAAACCCTCAATATGCAGTGCTTTGTATTCTGATGCCTGTGGAAGTCACTCTGAACCCCCTCAGCACAAAGGAGACCCCCAAAGGGAAGTCCCATTGAAAATGCTTTTGCTGCTGTGACAAAGACTTAACAGTCTGGTTGACAAAAAGAACAATACTGCAATTTTATTACTGCATTTCATACTGCAAGCAGAAATCTTTTTACATCCATATGAATTGTATAAGAGTATTTATGAAAGAATAAATATGGATATTTAGATTAATTTACACAGTAAAGGGGACATTAATATGGCACGTATCCTTTTAATCAAATGGGTCAAAGTTGCCTCATGGCTGCACTTAGTAGATCTAAGTATCACAGTTCCAACTGTAGTCCTTGCAAATTGTAGTGGCTTTCCCATCATTTGTATATAGAAAACATTTTCTATTAAAAACTTACCAATTTTCACTGTTCATTGGGGGACTGGTTACTCAGTGGCTTAGAGGCTGTGCTGAATAAATGTTTCAATGAAATGTGATATTCAGTTTAAATAGTGAGATGGAATATAAATAACCATTTAAAAATTTGATCAAACAGTGATAGAATTATCCTGTGAGAAACAAACAAACAAGCAAACAAATAAGGCAGTCCTGGGTTCTTTCATATGCTGTTCAGCCACAACCCGATCCTTACTTACTCTTCACACAATTTCTCCATGTGCAGAACACCTCAGTCTTCTGAGTGACTGTTCTAGTGGACAGTAAGAAGAAAATGTTATTTTGTCACTCATCAATATTCCCTCAGTGTCAAGGAGTTACTCAGCTAAACCTTGTTAGATAATAAAAGAATATTAAACCTTATGGATGGAAACAGGAGAACTCTCGACCCTAGGATAATTTTAATTGATGCATGCCAGGGAGCTAAGGCTAGATAAACCTTATTCTGTGTTCTTTAATTTTTTTCTGACTCTGTCACATAAAGTGGGAATTTGTATCTCAAAAACCTTGAAACAAAATATGCTGAATGTATTTACTTTATTCTTTCTATAAAACACTTCTAAAAAGTCCCAGAACATATTTATTTAACAGTATCTTATTTTTACTACCAGTCTGAGTGGGAGACGAAACAGAGTAGGTTTGCTTTCTTTTACTCTTGAATAGATATTTACATAGCTAGCCTATTCTAGAGTTTTTTCACATTGAGTTGTTAGGGAAAACAATTAGTTTGTCCTGATATTATTTATTGCATAGTGATGGGAGGAGAGATTGCAGCAAAATCTATAAACTCTGTGAACGTGATAAATTTCTTGCTATATTTTCCACAATATATTTTCATATCATCACTTTAAATACTGGTTATTTATGAGAGCCACTTGCTTGGTAACTTAAGCACTATGAAGGTTTGGAAGGAGAGTATTAATACTGTCCAACTACTGGTTTCCAATTTAATTTACTTAACATGCTTAGTTATTTGGCTAGTCTTCAGAGCACATAAATTAATCTCATGCTCTCAGTTTCTCTCTGAAAGGGCCTGTCTGTGCACTGACTACAAAGGGAGCCTTGGCAGCTGAGCTGCTACCTTATTTGCCTGAGACTACATGATGCAACCGAGCTGCTTTTGAAGCCAAAGGAAAGACTGATTTCAATTTGTCTGACAATATGTTTGTTTACAAAGGCTAACTTGTCCCACAGATGATATAAAAACTATCAATGTGATGACAATAGCCATACGATTCTTCCAAGAAGCAATCAGGAATTCTGGACATTGCAGGTACACACACAACAAAAAGCCAGTAGCTACAATCTTGTTCATTAGCTCTCAGAACAGGAGTAAACTATAAAAGTCATAGAAGAATAAGAACTGAAGGAGCCTCAAAAGCATCATCTAGACTTTCCCTCTGCCCCAGGGCAGAGTCAGATTTTGAGAGATGCTATTCTTGTCATGAACCATTCTCAACAACTGCTTGCCCGAACTGTCCTAAAAACAGTCCAAGAATGAAGACAACACATTTTCCCCGGGCAAATTATTACAGTCCCTCATTATACATACTAGTCTTTCAAAGCATTTTCTGCTTCCTAACTTGAATCCTTCCTGGTGCAGTTAAAGCCTGCTACTACCTGCTGTACCTACCACAATATGTAGGGAACAGATTATTCCTTTATTTTTTGCAATAGTCTTTCACTTGCTTGATTGATATCACCTACATTCATGTGATGATTTTTTAGTGAAGGCAGATGTAAAAAGGTTGGTAAACACCATCAGACATCTCAGTATCATATGGCAACATCTTTCCAAATCAAAGAGTAACAGCACCTCTGCTCTTTTTATGACTAACATACTGGAATGAGTTTTTGTAATCTCTGATGTCTCTGACCGTTCTCCTCTCTATTAAGTTTTGATGTGTCTAATTTCTATCCTCACGTGTTTGTTCTGTCCCGTGAGTAGCCTGACTTTGTTTCCATTTTCTGTACATCTAAAATGTCAAGTATTGAGGATTCACACCAAATAAAAAAACCTTTGTCCATTGATGCTGTGTATTGCTCAATGTCAGAATGGTATACGGGAAACAATTTACATCCCAATCCTGTAAGTGGACCTGGTCCTCAATGCTCTGAATCTCTCAGTGCTACTTAAATGACACTGAGGAGTCCTACATGCACATAGCCCTGAGGATAAGCATGAATGATAGGCTTGTTGATTTTAGCACATATCAAGACTATATTCATATTGTTAAAGCATGACAGCAACTGTGATGGAGATTTTGAGCTCTGTCTTACAGGTCGATATTGAAGACTATTTTTTAATACGGATGCTATTCTTTCCTGGTAAGCCAGATTTCCTTACAGAAGTCTTGAAGAGAGTTTCTAACTTTTTACAGTGATCTCAGTTCTTTCAAGAAATTAATGGTACCATGCATTCAATACTGCACTCAACAATATGATCAGTTACTCTTGTTATTGCTCACAGAAAAATCACCATCTCAGATGCTCTTGTAGCTTGAAGTTTTAGCTGTAGTAGACTCACAGACAGGAACAATGAAATAGTACAGCAGAGAAAAGATTTTAAGGCAGCATGATTTCTTGTACGATTTAAAACAATAAGAAATATTGTGTTCACACAAAGTAAAAAAATGTTAGTAGACACAGTGAGGGGTTTTTGATTGTGTCTTTGGTAATAGGGGAAGGGCTATAGAGATGGCCCTTTAAGAAGCTACTTGAAAAGCTCCCCCTTTGCCTTTGTCAGACCCACTTCTGACCAGGGCCAAGCCAATCAGCACCCCTGCGAATTCATGTATTTAAGGGAGGTGCAGGGCATGCCTCGCTCTTTCTCTGGCACCGGCCCTGACCAGCGTGGCTCCAGGTGTGGGTGGCACGGCCCCGGCCTTGCCCGGCTGGGCTTGGCCAGCCCGGCACGGCCCCGGCCTTGCCCGGCTGGGCTTGGCCAGCCCCGACCACAACTTAGGTTTAAGCTCCGCTGCAGCTCCATCCCGAAAAAAAGAGAGAGAGAGAGAGCTGGGATCTCCATAACCATTGGAAGAGACCTGCAGCAGGGAAAGGAGTGGGGCCTAAGGAGAACAACTTCGAAGAACACCAAGGTCGGTTTGAAGGAAAGAAAGGAGAGGGAGGAGGAGGAGGGCGCAGAACCCAGGTTTCCCCTTTGCAACCTGTGGTGAGAGCCGGGTCGACTGGTTGTGTGTGAGGGAACTGTGACCATGGGCAGACCCAGATTGGGGTTTTGTGGACTTGGGCTGAAGCGGTTTCTTGTGTGAGGGAAACTGCAGCTGTGGGCAGACCCATATTGGACTTTTGAGGACTTTTTCTCCTATGGAAAGGGGGCCACGTGGAAGCAGAGAGAGAGAGAATGGGCTGAGGTTTCGTTTGGTTTTTTCCCTTCTCCTAAGAAGCACGTGGTGTGGCGGGAAGACCGAATGCACCCCCTCCCCCCGCTACTTCCGTCCCCCTGCGCCTCAAGGCAAAGGGGGAGGGGGAAGGTGAAGAAAGAACAAAAGCTGAGCCCGGGAAGAAGGGAGGGCTGGGGGAAGGTGTTTTGACTTTAAGATCTGGTTGTATCACCCATTGTTCTGTTCTGATGTTGGTAACAAATTAAAATTGTTTTGTTTTTTATTCCTTATGATGAGTCTGTCTTTTGCCTGTGACCTGTTTAAGTAGTGAGAAGCCCTCCCAGCCCTTATTTTGACTAGCCCTTTTTTGGGGCATCGTGGTGCTCAGTTATGCACTGGACCTAAACCACGGCAGTTAGCTAGTTTCAGATCAAAAGACTGCTGCAGTCATGACTTGTCTCAGACCACTTTTAGTTCATTTCCATGGAGGGTGATATTTTCAGACTCTCCATTGTGACAGTCAAGATCACTGACAGCATCAACCTACTACAGACATCTGTGCAAGCATCCCTCCACTGAAAGTGCAAAGCGGATATGCATAGCACCTTGCAGAATGCTTGCCACAGCCATAATCCTCCTTAGTCCCGGCAGCTGGCAAACCCATATTTGTGAAGACAACTCTTTCACCCAGACTTTGATTTATAAATACCATTGTTTTCAGTTTATCAGCTTGAAGTCAGCCCTAGACATTAACAGGCCAGTCTAATATTTGTTTTACATTGAGGGGCTATATGAAATGATACCTGAGTCATAGCTATTTGTCAGTACTGAAAGGTGTATAGTTGCTTTAGAGAAGTAGAAAATCCTGAAGACTATTTTAGTAGAAATGTTAAAGATACAATCTTAATGGTTGCACTGCATTTAGATGCTTGAATGGTAGCAAAGTTAGTATGAATCACAGAGACAAAGACGGAAATGTCACAACAGAGGGGAAAATGTAGGCTGAGAGACTTACAGCAGGTGGCTACCTGTAGGG